>NC_048591.1:28620000-28840000 GCF_013265735.2 Oncorhynchus mykiss | reverse complement strand
GAGAGAGAGAAAGAGAAAGAAAGAAGAAAGAGAAAGAAAGAGAGAAGAAAGAAAGAGAGAGAAAGAAAGAAGAAGAGAAGAAGAAAGAGAGAAAGAAAGAGAGAAGAAGAAAGAGAGAAAGAAAGAAAGAAAGAAAGAAAGAGAGAAAGAAGAGAAGAGAGAAAAGAAGAAAGAAGAAAAAGAAAGAGAGAAAGAGAGAAAGAAAGAGAGAGAGAAAGAAAGAAAGAGAGAAAAAGAAAGAAAGAGAAAGAGAAAGAGAGAAAGAGAGAAAGAGAGAAAGAAGAGAGAAGAAAGAGAGAAAGAAAGAAAGAAAGAGAGAAAGAAAGAGAAAGAAAGAAAGAGAGAGAAAGAAAGAAAGAGAAGAAAGAGAGAGAAGAGAGAAAGAAAGAGAGAAGAAAGAAAGAGAGAAAGAAAGAAAGAAAGAAAGAAGAGAGAAAGAAAGAGAGAAAGAAAGAGAGAAGAAAGAGAGAAAGAAAGAAAGAAAGAGAGAAAGAGAGAGAAGAAAGAAAGAGAGAGAAAGAAAGAAAGAAAGAGAGAAAGAAAGAAAGAGAGAAAGAAAGAAGAAAGAGAGAAATAGAGAAAGAGAGAAAGAAAGAAGAAGAAAGAAAGAAGAGAAAGAAAGAAAGAAAGAGAGAAAGAAAGAGAGAAAGAAAGAAAGAGAGAGAAAGAAAGAAGAAAGAAAGAAAGAGAGAGAAAGAAAGAGAGAAAGAAAGAGAAAGAAAGAAAGAGAGAGAAAGAAAGAAAGAAAGAAAGAAGAGAGAGAAAGAAAGAGAGAAAGAAAGAAGAGAGAAAGAAAGAGAGAAAGAAAGAAAGAAAGAAAGAAAGAGAGAAGAAAGAAAGAAAGAGAGAGAAAGAAAGAAAGAAAGAGAGAGAAAGAAAGAAAGAGAGAGAAAGAAAGAAAGAAAGAGAGAAAGAAAGAGAGAAAGAAAGAAAGAGAGAAATAAAGAAAGAGAGAAATAAAGAAAGAGAGAAAGAAAGAAAGAGAGAGAAAGAAAGAAAGAGAGAGAAAGGAAAGAAAGAAAGAGAGAAAGAAAGAGAGAAAGAAAGAGAGAAAGAAAGAGAGAATAAAGAAAGAGAGAAATAAAGAAAGGAAGAAAGAAAGAAAGAGAGAAAGAAAGAAAGAAAGAAAGAGAGAAAGAGAGAAACAAAGAGAAAGAAAGAGAGAAAGAGAGAAAGAAAGAGAAACGAAAGAAAGAGAGAAAGAAAGAAAGAAAGAAAGAAAGAGAGAAAGAAAGAGAGAAAGAAAGAGAAGAAAGAAAGAAAGAGAAGAAAGAAAGAAAGAAAGAGAGAAAGAAAGAAAGAGAGAAAGAAAGAAAGAAGAGAGAAAGAAAGAAAAAGAGAAAGAGAGAAAGAGAGAAAGAGAGAAAGAAAGAGAGAAAGAAAGAGAGAAAGAGAGAAAGAAAGAAAAAAGAGAGAAAGAGAGAGAAAGAAAGAGAGAAAGAAAGAAAGAAAGAAAGAAAGAGAGAGAAGAAAGAAAGAAAGAGAGAAGAAAGAAAGAAAGAGAGAGAAAGAAAGAGAGAAAGAGAGAAAGAAAGAGAAAGAAAGAAAGAGAGAAAGAAAGAGAGAAAGAAAGAAAGAAAGAGAGAAAGAAAGAAAGAGAGAAAGAGAGAAAGAAAGAAAGAAAGAAAGAAAGAGAGAAAGAAAGAAAGAGAGAAAGAAAGAGAAAGAAAGAAAGAGAGAGAAAGAAAGAGAGAAATAAAGAAAGAGAGAAAGAAAGAAAGAGAGAAAGAAAGAAAGAAAGAGAGAAAGAGAGAAACAAAGAGAAACAAAGAGAGAAAGAGAGAAAGAAAGAAAGAGAGAAAGAGAGAAAGAAAGAAAGAAAGAAAGAAAGAAAGAGAGAAAGAAAGAAAGAAAGAGAGAAAGAGAGAAAGAAAGAAAGAAAGAGAGAAAGAAAGAGAAAGAAAGAAAGAGAGAGAGAGAAAGAAAGAAAGAAAGAAAGAAAGAAAGAGAGAGAAAGAAAGAGAGAAAGAAAGAAAGAAAGAGAGAGAAAGAAAGAAAGAAAGAGAGAGAAAGAAAGAGAGAGAAAGAAAGAAAGAGAGAGAAAGAAAGAGAGAAAGAGAGAAAGAAAGAAAGAAAGAAAGAGAGAAAGAAAGAGAGAAAGAAAGAGAGAAATAAAGAAAGAGAGAAAGAAAGAAAGAGAGAAAGAAAGAAAGAAAGAAAGAAAGAAAGAAAGAGAGAAAGAAAGAGAGAAAGAAAGAAAGAGAGAAAGAAAGAGAGAAAGAAAGAGAGAAAGAAAGAGAGAAAGAAAGAGAGAAAGAAAGAAAAAGAGAGAAAGAGAGAAAGAAAGAGAGAAAGAAAGAAGAAAGAAAGAAAGAAAGAAAGAGAGAAAGAGAGAAAGAAAGAAAGAGAGAAAGAGAGAAAGAAAGAGAGAAAGAAAGAGAGAAAGAAAGAAAGAGAGAAAGAGAGAAAGAAAGAGAAAGAAAGAAAGAGAGAGAAAGAAAGAGAGAAAGAAAGAGAAAGAAAGAAAGAGAGAGAAAGAGAGAAAGAAAGAAAGAGAAAGAAAGAAAGAGAGAAAGAAAGAGAGAAAGAAAGAAAGAGAGAAAGAGAGAAAGAAAGAAAGAGAGAAAGAGAGAAAGAAAGAGAAAGAAAGAAAGAGAGAGAAAGAAAGAGAGAAAGAAAGAGAAAGAAAGAAAGAGAGAGAAAGAGAGAAAGAAAGAAAGAGAAAGAAAGAAAGAGAGAGAAAGAAAGAAAGAAAGAAAGAAAGAAAGAAAGAAAGAGAGAAAGAAAGAGAGAAAGAAAGAAAGAAAGAAAGAAAGAAAGAAAGAAAGAGAGAAAGAAAGAAAGAAAGAAAGAAAGAAAGAAAGAAAGAAAGAAAGAGAGAAAGAAAGAAAGAGAGAAAGAAAGAAAGAGAGAAAGAAAGAAAGAAAGAAAGAAAGAGAGAAAGAGAGAAAGAAAGAAAGAAAGAAAGAAAGAAAGAGAGAAAGAAAGAAAGAGAGAAAGAGAGAAAGAGAGAAAGAAAGAGAGAAGAAAGAAAGAGAAGAAAGAAAGAAAGACCGGCCGACACAGACAAAGACAGACAGAGCTCAGATTAGTTATGGGACATGGATGTAGATGTGCAATTAGTGACATCAGAGATGACAGAGTAATGATTGTGACATTGATTGATGTCACAGGCAATCTTCAGGTCAGCCTCAAGCTGACAGTTCCATCTCTCTACTATGAGTTGTGTTTTCCTCCTCTTGATTTCCATAGGGGACCGGGGCCGGGCCCTAACAAGGTTCTGTCCACTATCGAATAATAATAATAATAATAATAAATGCCATTTAGCTGACGCTTTTATTCAAAGCGACTTACAGTCATGTGTGAATCCTTTTTTAAGTATGGGTGGTCCTGGGAATCAAACCCACTACCCTGGCATTACAAAAGCCATTGCTCTACCAAAGGACCACTATCTCAGTCGTGTACACTACTACAACCCCCCCCCCCCCCCCCCCCCCCCCCCCATCACACAATGTGTGATGCCTGTCTCACCAGGTGCTGTGGAATCCCAGACAGGAGTATGACCCCCAGGGTATCGTTTATCCAGCTGTGGTAGCAGGGGTGTCCGTGCGGGGGTCGGCGCAGGTCGAACACCACTGTGTGGTTATGGAGGGTGGCAAGCCTCAGCAGCTGCTCCAGACTACACACACTCTGGTTCCCCACCAGCATCACCTCCCTCTGAGCCATAGACTGGACCGTCCAGAATGGGTCTTCCTAGAGGACAACACACACTGGTACTCACAGTCAAGCTAATCAATTTAGTGTATTTCTAGGTTTACATGGCAATCGTAATAATACATCATTTTATGATGAGATCAGGGTTTGGGTCAATTTTATTTTAACACAATCCAGGGAAGAAATCTTGATTGATAAATATTGGCAATTTCTCCACTTCATTAATGAGATTCCCTAATCAGCCGAGTGGCAATGAAATGGACCCAAAGCATCGAGGAGAAATAGAGGCCTTGTGAAAGAAAGGGCTGTGTGATGGTTGGTTACATTTGGTTAGAAACCTTCAGAGAGAGAAAGATGACATAACAGTATACCAGTCCTCCTAGCGGGGGTATGACAAACAGTACCATTCCTCCGTAGCTGGGATGTGACAGACAGTACAATTCCTCCCTAGCGGGGGTGTGACTGTACCATTCCTCCCTAGCTGGGTGTGAGACAGTGACATTCCTCTCTAGCGGGGGTGTGACAATAGCATTACTCCCTAGCGGGGGTGTGACAGTACCATTCCCCCCTGGCGGGGGTGTGACAGTACCATTCCTCCCTAGCGGGAGTGTGACAGTACCATTCATCCATAGCTGGGTGTGAGACAGTGACATTCCTCTCTAGCGGGGGTGTGACAATAGCATTACTCCCTAGCGGGGGTGTGACAGTACCATTCCCCCCTAGTGGGGGTGTGACAGCACCATTCCTCCCTAGCTTGGGGTGTAACAGATAGTACCATTCCTCCCTAGCTGGGGGTGTGACTGTACCATTCCTCCCTAGCTGGGTGTGAGACAGTGACATTCCTCCCTAGCGGGGGTGTGACAATAGCATTACTCCCTAGCGGGGGTGTGACAGTACCATTCCTACATAGCGGGGGTGTGACAGTACCATTCCCCCCTAGCGGGGGTGTGACAGTACCATTCCTACATAGCGGGGGTGTGACAGTACCATTCCCCCCTAGCGGGGGTGTGACAGTACCATTCCTACATAGCGGGGGTGTGACAGTACCATTCCCCCCTGGCGCGGGTGTGACAGTACCATTCCTCCCTGGCGCGGGTGTGACAGTACCATTCATCCATAGAAGGGGTGTAACAGTACCATTCCCCCTAGCAGGGGTGTGACAGTACCATTCCCCCCTAGCAGGGGTGTGACAGTACCATTCCCCCCTAGCAGGGGTGTGACAGTACCATTCCTCCCTAGCAGGGGTGTGACAGTACCATTCCCCCCTAGCAGGGGTGTGACAGTACCATTCCTACATAGCGGGGGTGTGACAGTACCATTCCTCCCTAGCGGGGGTGTGACAGTACCATTCCTCCCTAGCGGGGGTGTGACAGTACCATTCCTCCCTAGCGGGGGTGTGACAGTACCATTCCTCCCTAGCGGGGGTGTGACAGTACCATTCCTCCCTAGCGGGGGTGTGACAGTACCATTCCTCCCTAGCGGGGGTGTGACAGTACCATTCCTCCCTAGCGGGGGTGTGACAGTACCATTCCTCCCTAGCGGGGGTGTGACAGTACCATTCCCCCCTAGCGGGGGTGTGACAGTACCATTCCCCCCTAGCGGGGGTGTGACAGTACCATTCCTACATAGCATGGGTGTGACAGTGTATTTCTAGGTTTACATGGCAATCGTAATAATACATCACTTTATGAGGGGATCAGGGTTTGATTGATAAATATAGGCAAATTCTTCACTTCATTAATGAGATTTCCTATCAGCCGAGTGGCAATGAAATGGACCCAAAGCATTGAGGAGAAATATAGGTCTAGTGAAAGAAGTGAAAGAAAGGGTGGTGTGAGGTCCTGCAAGCTTACATTTGGTTAGAAACCTTCAGAGAGAAAAGGATGGCATAACAGTATACCAGTCCTCCTAGCGGGGGTGTGACAGTAGCATTCCTCCCTTACTGGGGTGAGACAGTAGCATTCCTCCCTAGCTGGGGTGTGACAGTAGCATTCCTCCCTAACGGGGGTGAGACAGTAGCATTCCTCCCTAACGGGGGTGAGAAAGTACCATTCCTCCCTAGCGGGGGTGTGACAGACAGTACCAGTCCTCCCTAGTGTGGGGTGTGACAGTACCAGTCCTCCCTAGCGGGGGTGTGACAGTACCAGTCCTCCCTAGCGGGGGTATGACAGACGGTACCATTCCTCCCTAGCGGGGGTGTGACAGAAGGTACCATTCCTCCCGAGCGGGGGTGTGACAGGACCATTCCTCCCGAGCGGGGGTGTGACAGGACCATTCCTCCCGAGCGGGGGTGTGACAGGACCATTCCTACCGAGCGGTGGTGTGACAGGACCATTCCTACCGAGCGGGGGTGTGAATGTAGCTTTCCTACCTAGCGGGGGTGTGAATGAAGCATTCCTACCTAGCGGGGGTGTGAATGAAGCATTCCTACCTAGCGGGGGTGTGAATGAAGCATTCCTACCTAGCGGGGGTGTGAATGTAGCTTTCCTACCTAGTGGGGGTGTGAATGAAGCATTCCTACCTAGCGGGGGTGTGAATGTAGCATTCCTACCTAGCGGGGGTGTGAATGTAGCTTTCCTACCTAGCGGGGGTGTGAATGTAGCTTTCCTACCTAGCGGGGGTGTGAATGTAGCATTCCTACCTAGCGGGGGTGTGAATGTAGCATTCCTACCTAGCGGGGGTGTGAATGAAGCATTCCTACCTAGCGGGGGTGTGAATGTAGCTTTCCTACCTAGCGGGGGTGTGAATGAAGCATTCCTACGTAGCAGGGTGTGAATGAAACATTCCTACCTAGCGGGGGTGTGAATGTAGCTTTCCTACCTCGCGGGGGTGTGAATTAAGCATTCCTACCTAGCGGGGGTGTGAATGTAGCTTTCCTACCTAGCGGGGGTGTGAATGTAGGATTCCTACCTAGCGGGGGTGTGAATGAAGCGTTCCTACCTAGCAGGGGGGGAATGAAGCATTCCTACCTAGCGGGGGTGTGGATGTAGCTTTCCTACCTAGCGGGGGTGTGAATGTAGCTTTCCTACCTAGCGGGGGTGTGAATGTAGCTTTCCTACCTAGCGGGGGTGTGAATGTAGCTTTCCTACCTAGTGGGGGTGTGAATGTAGCTTTCCTACCTAGCGGGGGTGTGAATGAAGCATTCCTACCTAGCGGGGTGTGAATGTAGCTTTCCTACCTAGCGGGGGTGTGAATGTAGCTTTCCTACCTAGCGGGGGTGTGAATGAAGCATTCCTACCTAGCGGGGGTGTGAATGTAGCATTCCTACCTAGCGGGGGTGTGAATGTAGCTTTCCTACCTAGCGGGGGTGTGAATGTAGCTTTCCTACCTAGCGGGGGTGTGAATGTAGCATTCCTACCTAGCGGGGGTGTGAATGTAGCATTCCTACCTAGCGGGGGTGTGAATGAAGCATTCCTACCTAGCGGGGGTGTGAATGTAGCTTTCCTACCTAGCGGGGGTGTGAATGAAGCATTCCTACGTAGCAGGGTGTGAATGAAACATTCCTACCTAGCGGGGGTGTGAATGTAGCTTTCCTACCTCGCGGGGGTGTGAATGTAGCTTTCCTACCTAGCGGGGGTGTGAATGTAGCTTTCCTACCTAGCGGGGGTGTGAATGTAGGATTCCTACCTAGCGGGGGTGTGAATGAAGCGTTCCTACCTAGCAGGGGGGGAATGAAGCATTCCTACCTAGCGGGGGTGTGGATGTAGCTTTCCTACCTAGCGGGGGTGTGAATGTAGCTTTCCTACCTAGCGGGGGTGTGAATGTAGCTTTCCTACCTAGCGGGGGTGTGAATGTAGCTTTCCTACCTAGTGGGGGTGTGAATGTAGCTTTCCTACCTAGCGGGGGTGTGAATGAAGCATTCCTACCTAGCGGGGTGTGAATGTAGCTTTCCTACCTAGCGGGGGTGTGAATGTAGCTTTCCTACCTAGCGGGGGTGTGAATGAAGCATTCCTCCCGAGCGGGGGTGTGAATGAAGCATTCCTACTTAGCGGGGGTGTGAATGAAGCATTCCTACCTAGAGGGGGTGTGAATGTAGCTTTCCTACCTAGCGGGGGTGTGAATGTAGCTTTCCTACCTAGAGGGGGTGTGAATGTAGCTTTCCTACCTAGCGGGGGTGTGAATGTAGCTTTCCTACCTAGCGGGGGTGTGAATGTAGCTTTCCTACCTAGCGGGGTGTGAATGTAGCTTTCCTACCTAGCGGGGGTGTGAATGAAGCATTCCTACCTAGCGGGGAGTGAATGTAGCTTTCCTACCTAGCGGGGGTGTGAATGTAGCATTCCTACCTAGCGGGGGTGTGACAGTACAATTCCTCCTTAGCGGGAGTGTGAGTAACATTGTGGTACCTTGAGGAACCACTGGCCGGCATTGAGGCTGTGTAAGTCTGTCCAGTTAAAGGAGGAGGCATCGTCCAGCTGTCTGGCAGGAAACACCTTCTCCACGTCTGTAGTCCTCCTCAAGGTGCGGTCTCGCATCAGAAACGGCACCCCGTCAAGGCTAGGACAGGAAAGATTTAAACAGTCAGGTCTACCAATACAATAGTATATTCAGTGCCATACAGTGTTGTTCAACATCATATGATCATCTTATTTCTCAGAAGTTTATATCCACTGATATTTTGTGGAAGTGGAAGTTCTTACTTTAGAAATACTGAATGCTCTCTAGGGAAGCGCCAAAAACCTTCAAATCATGAAGGGAAAAGACTAGAGCTGTTTGAGGCAAAACTCACATTACATGAAAGCTACTTTCATGTTGCTAGCTTCTCCTTCACTTTGAATGCCAAATAATTTCCCCACCTTTTCAGTTAACCTCAGGTTGTAAGACATGGAAAACAAAAACACATCTACACTTGAAATTGTTAGTCAAATTCACAACTAGAATCACAACGCTTTCCTAAGATTACATCCCAAGCAAGCAACTAAATCGGACTAAAAACATAATTTAGCCTGTGTCTATCATTCATTATCGTTTTCAGTGACCATAAAGTGTGACTGAAACGTTCAATTAGTGCCTGAATGACCCATGTCCCTTCGGGTGTGTGTCTGTGTACACGCATCTCTGGTCAGGAGGATGTATAGAGCCTGGCCCTGTTCAGGTTTCATTAGTCAGCTCCAGCATGAGCTCAATGCAGCCCAGAGCCCAGCCTAACTGTCATCAGCACGCACGTCTCCACCTCCCATTCATCTTAATTAGGGAGTGGAGGAATGTATACACAAGCTAAATGAGCTTTCACTGACACAAACGCCCCTCCGACTAAAAACGGCCGCCGCCCCTCCGACTAAAAACGGCCGCCGCTCCTCCTACTAAAAACGGCCGCCGCTCCTCCTACTAAAAACGGCCGCCGCTCCTCCTACTAAAAACGGCCGCCGCTCCTCCTACTAAAAACGGCCGCCGCTCCTCCTACTAAAAACGGATGCCGCTACTGTTACTAAAACGGATGCCGCTACTGTTACTAAAACGGATGCCGCTACTGTTACTAAAACGGATGCCGCTACTGTTACTAAAACGGATGCCGCTACTGTTACTAAAACAGATGCCGCTACTGTTACTAAAACAGATGCCGCTACTGTTACTAAAACAGATGCCGCTACTGTTACTAAAACGGATGCCGCTACTGTTACTAAAACGGATGCCGCTACTGTTACTAAAACGGATGCCGCTACTGTTACTAAAACAGATGCCGCTACTGTTACTAAAACGGATGCAGCTACTGTTACTAAAACGGATGCCGCTACTGTTACTAAAACGGATGCCGCTACTGTTACTAAAACGGATGCCGCTACTGTTACTAAAACGGATGCCGCTACTGTTACTAAAACGGATGCCGCTACTGTTACTAAAACGGATGCCGCTACTGTTACTAAAACGGATGCCGCTACTGTTACTAAAACAGATGCCGCTACTGTTACTAAAACAGATGCCGCTACTGTTACTAAAACGGATGCCGCTACTGTTACTAAAACAGATGCCGCTACTGTTACTAAAACGGATGCCGCTACTGTTACTAAAACGGATGCCGCTACTGTTACTAAAACAGATGCCGCTACTGTTACTAAAACAGATGCCGCTACTGTTACTAAAACAGATGCCGCTACTGTTACTAAAACGGATGCCGCTACTGTTACTAAAACGGATGCCGCTACTGTTACTAAAACAGATGCCGCTACTGTTACTAAAACGGATGCCGCTACTGTTACTAAAACAGATGCCGCTACTGTTACTAAAACGGATGCCGCTACTGTTACTAAAACGGATGCCGCTACTGTTACTAAAACGGATGCTGTTACTAAAACGGATGCCGCTACTATTACTAAAACGGATGCTGTTACTAAAACGGATGCCGCTACTATTACTAAAACGAATGCTGTTACTAAAACGGATGCCGCTACTAAAACGGATGCCGCTACTGTTACTAAAACGGATGCCGCTACTGTTACTAAAACGGATGCCGCTACTGTTACTAAAACGGATGCCGCTACTGTTACTAAAACAGATGCCGCTACTGTTACTAAAACAGATGCCGCTACTGTTACTAAAACAGATGCTGTTACTAAAACGGATGCTGTTACTAAAACGGATGCTGTTACTAAAACAGATGCTGTTACTAAAACAGATGCCGCTACTGTTACTAAAACAGATGCTGTTACTAAAACGGATGCTGTTACTAAAACGGATGCCGCTACTGTTACTAAAACAGATGCCGCTACTGTTACTAAAACAGATGCTGTTACTAAAACGGATGCTGTTACTAAAACAGATGCTGTTACTAAAACAGATGCTGTTACTAAAACAGATGCCGCTACTGTTACTAAAACAGATGCTGTTACTAAAACAGATGCCGCTACTGTTACTAAAACGGATGCCGCTACTGTTACTAAAACAGATGCTATTACTAAAACAGATGCCGCTACTGTTACTAAAACAGATGCTGTTACTAAAACAGATGCTGTTACTAAAACAGATGCTGTTACTAAAACAGATGCTGTTACTAAAACGGATGCCGCTACTGTTACTAAAACGGATGCCGCTACTGTTACTAAAACGGATGCCGCTACTGTTACTAAAACGGATGCCGCTACTGTTACTAAAACGGATGCCGCTACTGTTACTAAAACGGATGCCGCTACTGTTACTAAAACAGATGCCGCTACTGTTACTAAAACGGATGCCGCTACTGTTACTAAAACAGATGCCGCTACTGTTACTAAAACAGATGCTGTTACTAAAACAGATGCTGTTACTAAAACAGATGCCGTTACTAAAACAGATGCTGTTACTAAAACAGATGCTGTTACTAAAACAGATGCTGTTACTAAAACAGATGCTGTTACTAAAACAGATGCTGTTACTAAAACGGATGCTGTTACTAAAACGGATGCCGCTACTGTTACTAAAACGGATGCCGCTACTGTTACTAAAACAGATGCCGCTACGGTTACTAAAACAGATGCCGCTACTGTTACTAAAACAGATGCCGCTACTGTTACTAAAACAGATGCCGCTACTGTTACTAAAACAGATGCCACTACTGTTACTAAAACAGATGCCGCTACTGTTACTAAAACAGATGCTGCTACTGTTACTAAAACGGATGCCGCTACTGTTACTAAAACGGATGCCGCTACTGTTACTAAAACGAAGGCTGTTACTGTTACTAAAACAGATGCTGCTCACTGAATGGTAATAAGCGGCTGAATCCTAGACAGGAAGCCCAGACCAGCATTATGACACTGGCTGACCTGTACTTGGCTGTACTCCTCAATCAACTAGCTTACAACAGACTCAACTTCTCACCGTCTCTCCCTGCAGCTCCCCATTGATCTAGTTTGGCTGCACTGTGAGTCTCTTTCGGTGTGTGTGTACCTGATGGCCACGTCAGCCTCCAGCCCACTGACGTTCATCTGCAGAGCCCTCTGGAAGGATAGGATGGTGTTCTCTGGAGCCAGCTACCGACAGACAGAGAGGAACATCATCAGCACACTGACGTATATTGATGTTTCATGGAGGTCAGAGACATGTCATATACCTTACTGCAATCAGAGTTCACAGGTTCATATAGGTTTCAGAAGTTTAACACTCCTTTGAAACATGCCATTTTCCCACATGTTGCTGAGGTGGTGCTGGAGATGATGAAAATTAAGTTGACATTTTAAAATGGGTGTGAGGAAATGGAGAATGTATTCCAGTTTAAAGTAATGAGTTATGAGCTCATAATTATTATTGATAAACAGACTATTGAACACAAACTGACTGGTGCAATACAAGACACTAGGCCACATTGGTCAAACTAATAATGGTCAGTGATACTGGTCGGTCAAACTGTCTAATACTGCGAGGGGACTGGACACCTGGGAAAAGCAATGTAAAGTGCTGCTGGGAAACAGAGTGGGTCATGTGGCGTGTCCTGGGGGAGTTCAAGTTTTTAAGACTTAATTCCTCCACAGCATTTAACTTCTGGGGTGATCAACTACTGCAACATGCCCCAACCGGCTGGCTGGGGAGCATCTGTCTGCAGCTCGCTGGATGGATGGGTCATGTTTTTGTGTATGCGAGTCGTTAGGACAGGGTTTTCCAAACTAGGGGTCGCCTGATTTGAAAATGGGGTGGCGAGAGACAATTTGCGCTTGGTTCATCAAACCCGGGGTTACATCAGTAACCTCCGGTAGCTGCTAAATGAGGTTGTAATAAACAGAGCGGTTTCTGTTCTCTTCCTACAAATGTGGCTCTATCTTTTGAATGGTTTAAGCTCCAAATATTATGAACCCATCACTGAAAGACATGACTCTCAGGAACAGGTTACCCTCTACTACAGTACTGTTACCCTCTACTACAGTACTGTTACCCTCTACTACAGTACTGTTACCCTCTACTACAGTACTGTTACCCTCTACTACAGTACTGTTACCCTCTACTACATTTGATCCCCTGCTGATTTTGTACGTTTGCCCACTGACAAAGAAATTATGTCTGTAATTTTAATGGTAGGTTTATTTGAACAGTGAGAGACAGAATAACAAAACAAAAAAACACATCAAAAATGTTATAAATTGATTTGCATTTAAAAAATAAGTATTTGGCCCCTCTGCAAAACGTGACTTAGTACTTGGTGGCAAAACCCTTGTTGGCAATCACAGAGGTCAGACGTTTCTTGTAGTTGGCCACCAGGTTTGCACACATCTCAGGAGGGATTTTGTCCCACTCCTCTTTGTAGATCTTCTCCAAGTCATTAAGGTTTCGAGGCTGACGTTTGGCAACTCGAACCGTCAGCTCCCTCCACAGATTTTCTATGGGATTAAGGTCTGGAGACTATCTAGGCCACTCCAGGACCTTAATGTTCTTCTTCTTGAGCCACTCCTTTGTTGCCTTGGCCATGTGTTTTGGGTCATTGTCATGCTGGAACACCCATCCACAACCCATTTTCAATGCCCTGGCTGAGGGAAGGAGGTTCTCACCCAAGATTTGACGGTACACAGCCCCGTCCATCGTCCCTTTGATGCAGTGAAGTTGTCCTGTCCCCTTAGCAGAAAAACACCCTCAAAGCATAATGTTTTCACCTCCATGTTTGACGGTGGGGATGGTGTTCTTGGGTCATAGGCAGCATTCCTCCTCCAAACACAGTGAGTTGGGTTGATGCCAAAGAGCTCCATTTTGGTCTCATTTGACCACAACACTTTCACTCAGTTGTCCTCAGAATCAACCTTGAGGGCGCTGCAGGATTTCAGTCCTTCACGGCGTAGTGTGTTACCAATTGTTTTCTTGGTGACTATGGTCCCAGCTGCCTTGAGATCATTGACAAGATCCTCCCGTGTAGTTCTGGGCTGATTCCTCACCGTTCTCATGATCATTGCGAATCCATGAGGTGAGATCTTGCATGGAGCCCCAGGCCGAGGGAGACTGACAGTTCTTTTGTGTTTCTTCCATTTGCGAATAATCGCACCAACTGTTGTCACCTTCTCACCAAGCTGCTTGGCGATGGTCTTGTAGCCCATTCCAGCCTTGTGTAGGTCTACAATCTTGTCCCTGACATCCTTGGAGAGCTCTTTGGTCACTAAGACACTAACAGCTTAGGCAATTAAGGTCACAGTTATGAAAACTTAGGACACTAAAGAGGCCTTTCTACTGACTCTCAAAAACACCAAAAAGAAAGATGCCCAGGGTACCAGCTCATCAGACAGAGGCTGGACGGAGGGCTTGTTGTAAGGCAGGTCCTCACCAGATATCACCGGCAACAACGTCGCCTATGGGCACAAACCCACTGTCGCTGGATCAGACAGGACTGGCAAAAAGTGCTCTTCACTGACAAGTCACGTTTTTTTCTCACCAGGGGTATGGTCGGATTCATGTTTATCTTCAAAAGGAATGAGCGTTACACCGAGGCCTGTACTTTGGAGTGGGATCGATTTGGAGGTGGAGGGTCCGTCATGGTCTGGGGCGGTGAGTCACAGCATCATCGGACTGTGCTTCTCGTCATTGCAGTCTGGTGCAGTCCACAAGGAGGAGATGAGAACAGTCTATGACTGGGGTGGGTGGGGTCTTTGACAATTTTTAGGGCCTTCTTCTGACACCGTCTGGAGTAGAGGTCTGGATGGCAGGCAGCTTAGCCCCAGTGATGTACTGGGCCGTACGCACTACCATCTGTAGTGCCTTGCGGTCGGAGGCCGAGCAGTTGCCGTACCAGGCAGTGATGCAACCAGGATGCTCTCGATGTTGCAGCTGTAGAACCTTTTGAGGATCTGAGGACCCATGCCAAATCTTTTTAGTTTCCTGAGGGGGAATAGGCTTTGTCGTGCCCTCTTTAGGACTGTCTTGATATGTTTGGACCATTCAAGTGTGTTGGTGATGTGGACACCAAGGGACTTGAAGCCCTCTACCTGCTCCACTACAGCCCCGTCGATGAGAATTGTGGGAGTGTTCGGTCCTCCTTTTCCTGTAGTTCACAATCATCTCCTTAGTCTTGGTTACATTGAGGGATAGGTTGTTATTCTGGCACCACCCGGCCAGGTCTCTGACCTCCTCCCTATAGGCGGTCTCATCGTTGTCAATGATCAGGACTACCACTTGTCTCGTCTGCCAACTTAAGTGATGGTGTTGGAGTCATACCTGGCCACACAGTCGTGGGTGAACAGGAGGGGACTGAGCATGCACCCATGAGGGGCTCCAGTATTGAGGATCAGTGTGGCAGATGTGTTGTTACCTATCCTCACCACTTCAAACTATATATTGTCTTCAGATTGAAATCCTGTCAAAAATAGACTGATTTGTAAGACAGCTATAGCCCAAATCAAAAAGTAAACATTGGCCGTTGATTAATTAACTTTTTTTACATGGTTTGGGTCTCACATTATGTTTATATCAACATGGGGTCGTGGGCAAAAAACAAAGTTTGGGAAACACTGCATTATGAGTTGAGGCTTTGGCAACAGGGAATTATATACAGTCATACAGTGTCTGGCTGACAAGTCAAACACAAAGCAGGCGTGAGCTCATACTAGCACTGTTTATTCGCATACAGTGCATTTGGAAATACATTTGTTACGTTGCAGCCATATTCTAAAAGGGATTAAGTTGTGTTTTCCTCAATCTACTACACACACACACACACAAAGGAAAACTGTTTAGAAATTTGTAACAAAAAAACAGAAATATCACATTTATATAAGTATTCAGACCATTTACTCAGTACTTTGTTGAAGCACATTTGGCAGCAATTACAGCCTAGAGTCTTCTTGGGTATGTTGCTACAAGCTTGGCACACCTGTATTTGGAGAATTTCTCTCATTCTTCTCTGCAGATCCTCTCAAGCTCTGTCAGGTTGGATGGGGAGCGTCGCTGCACAAGCATGTTCAGGTCTCTTCAGACATGTTTGATCGGGTTCAAGTCCGACCTCTGACTGGGCCACTCAAGGACATTCAGAGACTTGTATGGAAGCCACTCCTGCGTTGTCTTGGCTGTGTGCTTAGGGTCATTGTCCTATTGGAAGGTGAACTGTCACCCCAGTCTGAGGTCCTGAGCACTCTGGAGCGGGTTTCATCAAGGATCTCTCTGTACTTTGCTCCGTTCATCTTTCCCTCAATCCGGACTAGTCTCCCAGTCCCTGCAGCTGAAAAACATCCCCACAGCATGATGCTGCCACCACCGTAGGGATGGTGCCAGGTTTCTTCCAGAAGTGATGCCAAATAGTTTAATCTTGGTTTCATCAGAGAATCTTGTTTCTCATGGTCTGAGAGTCCTTTAGGTGACTTTTGGCAAAAAAGTGGGCTGGCATGTGCCTTTACTAAGGAGTGGCTTCCGTCTGGTCACTCTACATAAAGGCCTGATTGGCGGAGTGCTGCAGAGATGGTTGTCCTTTTGGAAAGATCTCCCATCTCCACAAAATAACTCTAGAGCTCTGTCAGAGTGACCATCAGTTTCTTGGTCATCTCCCTGAAAAAGGCCCTCCCCTGATTGCTTAGTTTGGCTGGGCGGCCAGCTCTAGGAAGAGTCTTGGCGGTTCTAAACTTCTTCCATTTAAGAATAATGGAGGCCACTGTGTTCTTGGGGACCTTCAAGGATGCAGATGTTTTTTGGTACCCTTCTAGATCTGTGCCTTGACACAATCCTGTCTCAGAGCTCTACGGACAATTCCTTCGATCTCATGGTTTGGTTTTTGCTCTGACATGCACTGTCAACTGTGGGACCAAATATAGACAGGTGTGCGCCTTTCCAAATCATGTCCAATCAATTGAATTTACCAAAGGTGGACTCCAATCAAGTTGTAGAAACATCAAGGATGATAAATGGAAACAGGATGCACCGGAGCACAATTTCAAGTCTCATAGCCAAGGGTCTGACTACTTATGTAAACAAGGTGTTTGTTTTGTATTTTTAATACATTTACAAAAATGTCTAAAAACCTGTCTTCACTTTGTCATTATGGGGTGTTTTGTGTAGATTGATGAGGAAACATTTATTTTTTAATCCATTTTAGAATAAGGCTGTAACGTAATAAAATGTGGAAAAAGTGAAGTGGTCTGATGCATTCCGAATGCAGTGTGTGTGTGTGTGTGTGTGTGTGTGTGTGTGTGTGTGTGTGTGTGTGTGTGTGTGTGTGTGTGTATATATATATATATATATATATATATATATATATATATATATATATATATATATATATATATATATATATATATATATATATATATATATATATATATATATATATATATATATATATATATATATATATATATATATATATATATATATATATATATATATATATATATATATATATATATATATATATCTCTGCCTGGAGAGAAATGCAGTATAACATGATATGAAATAAGAAAACAAGTGAAGAAATGCTAGACATGGAATCATATGAAATATTTATTCTATAGGTTGAGCTGATAGGTTAAGTGCTCGCACATACAGTAGCCTATATCTTCCAGATAGTGCTTACAGAAAGCCCAGAAGTCTGTTTGCCATCTATTCCTGGGCTATTTTCAGCTCAGGTCCAGAGGGTCATTAATACACTAGAATAGCCCTAGATAGTTTGAAGGAAGTGAGTGGGTGGAAAAATAAACTGTTGGCCAGCATGATTTCTCTTGTGCCCTCCATGAAGGTTACATCTCTGTGGGTATGTTATTGTATAATCTAGAAGCAAAACGTATGAGGTGCCTCCCATTACATGCCCTCGGATTGGGCAGCTGGTTCAGCTGACTCACCATGGGTGCGCCCTGGTGGCCAATGACGTCAGGGCGTGGTGTGAGGTTGGCGTGGTCCATGATGCAGGGGGAGGTGATGGAAAGGGGGGCCATGTAGAGACCCAGTAGAACACTTAGGTAGAGCAGGAGAACCACCACCTGAAACACTGGGGAGGGGGTAGAACACAACATAGATATAGAATTAATAGAAACCCTGGGGAGGGGGTAGAATGCAACAGATGTAGAATGAATAGAAACCATGGGGAGGGTGACGAATAAAACATAGAATGAATAGAATACCCAAGTATATAGAATAGCTATGGCCGAAAGGCTAAATGTCATGGAATACTTTTTTGCTCGTCACGGTTGTCTATTGTACGGAGATGCTCAAGGACATAAATAAATAGCACACCTGAATATAGCTTCTTTATGTGCAAGAAGACCATTCACAGAATGTTTCTAAACATTTTACGTGGCCAGTTTGGGTTGAGATACAGTACCAGCCAAAAGTTTGGACACACCTACTCATTCAAAGGTTTTTATTTATCTTTACTATTTTCTACATTGTAAAATCAGCAAAAAAACATCCTCACTGGCAACTGCGTTTATTTTCAGCAAACTTAACATGTGTAAATATTTTTATGAAAATAACAAGATTCAACAACTGAGACAAACCGAACAAGTTCCACAGACATGTGACTAGCAGAAATGGAATAATGTGTCCCTGAACAAAGGGGTGGTCAAAATCAAAAGTCAGTCAGTATCTGGTGTGGCCACCAGCTGCATTAAGTACTGCAGTGCATCTCCTCCTCATGGACTGCACCAGATTTGCTAGTTCTTGCTGTGAGATGTTACACCACTCTTCCACCAAGGAACCTGCACGTTTCCGGACATTTCTAGGGGGAACGGCCCTAGCACAACAGGTCTCAGACGTGCTCAATGGGATTGAGGTCCGGGCTCTATGCTGGCTATGACAGAACACTGACAGTCCTGTCTTGCAGGAAATCACACACAGAACAAGCAGTATGGCTGGTGGCATTGTCATGCTGGAGGTTCATGTCATGTCAGGTTGAGCCTGCAGGATGGGTACCACATGAGGGAGGAGGATGTCTTCCCTGTAACGCACAGCGTTGAGATTGCCTGCAATGACAACAAGCGCAGTCCGATGATGCTGTGACACACTGCCCCAGACCATGACAGACCCTCCACCTCCAAATCGATCCCGCTCCAGAGTACAGGCCTTGTTGTAACGCTCATTCCTTCGATGATAAACGTGAATCCGATCATCATCCCTGGTGAGACAAAACCACAACTCGTCAGTGAAGAGCACTTTTTGCCAGTCCTGTCTGGTCCAGCGACAGTGGTTTGTGCCCATAGGCAACATTGTTGCCGGTCATGTCCTGCCTTACAACAGGCTTTACAAGCCCTCAGTCCAGCCTCTCTCAGCCTATTGCGGACAGTCTGAGCACTGATGGAGGAATTGTGCTTTCCTGGTGTAACTCGGGGAGTTGTTGTTGCCATCCTGTATCTGTCCCGCAGGTGTGATGTTCGGATGTACCGATCCTGTGCAGGTGTTGTACACGTGGTCTGCCACTGCGAGGATGATCAGCTGTCTCCCTGTAGTGCTGTCTTAGGTGTCTCACAGTACGGACATTGCAATTTATTGCCCTGGCCACATCTGCAGTCCTCATGCCTCCTTGCTGCATGCCTAAGGCACGTTCAAAAAAATTATCAGGGACCCTGGGCATCTTTCTTTTGGTGTTTTTCAGAAAGGCCTCTTTAGTGTCCTAAGTTTTCATAACTGTGACCTTAATTGCTTACTGTCTGTAAGCTGTTAGGGTCTTAACGACCGTTCCACAGGTGCAGGTTCATTAATTGTTTATGATTCATTGAACAAGCATGGAAAACAGTGTTTAAACCCTTTACAATGAAGATCTTTGAAGTTTTGAATTTTTATGAATTATCTTTGAAAAACAGGGTCCTGAAAAGGGACGTTTCTTTTTTTGCTGAGTTTAGAATAATAGTGAAGACATCAAAAGTGTGAAATTACGCACATGGAGTCATGTAGTAACCAAAATTTATCAACCAAATCAACACATTTTATAATTGAGATTCTTCAAAGTAGCCACCGCCTTGATGACAGCTTTGAACACTATTGGCATTCTCTCAACCAGCTTCCCCTGAAATGCTCTTGAAGGAGTTCCCACATATGCTGAGCACTTGTTGACTGCTTTTCCTTCACTCTGCGGTCCAACTCATCCCAAACCATCTCAATTGGGTTGAGGTCGGGTGAGCGTGGAGGCCAGGTCATCTGATGCAGCACTCAATCACTCTCCTTCTTGGTCAAATATCCCTTACACAGCCTGGAGGTGTGTTGGGTCATTGTCCTGTTGAAAAACAAATGATATTCCCACTAAGTGCAAATCAGATATGATAGCATATCACTGCAAAATACTGTGGTAGCCATACTGGTTAAGTGTGCCTTGAATTCTAAATAAATCCCTGACAGTGTCACCAGCAAAGCACCCCCACACCTCCTCTATGCTTCACGGTGGGAACCACACATGCGGAGATCATCCGTTCACCTACTCTACGTCTCACAGACACGGAGGATGGAACCAAAAATCTCAAATTTGGACAGATTTCCACCGGTCTAATGTCCATTGCTCTTGTATCTTGGCCCAAGCAAGTCTCTTCTTCTTATTGGTGTCTTTTAGTAGGTTTCTTTGCAGTAATTCAACCATGAAGGCCTGATTCACGCAGTCTCCTCTGAACAGTTGATGCTGAGATGTGTCTGTTACTTGAACCATGTGAAGCATTTATTTGGGCTGCAATTGCTGAGGCTGTTAATTCTAATGAACTCATCCTCTGCAGCAGCGGTAACTCTGGGTCCTCCTTTCCTGTGGCAGTCCTCATGAGAGCCAGTTTCATCATAGCGCTTGATGGTTTCTGAGACTGCACTTGAAGAAACTTTGAAAGTTCTTGACATTTTCCAAATTGACTGACCTTCATGTCTTAAAGTAACGGACTGTCGCTTCTCTTTGCTTATTTGAGCTGTTCTTGCCCAAATAAAGGGAACACTTAAACAACACAATGTAACTCCAAGTCAATCACACTGTGAAATCAAACTGTCCACTTAGGAAGCAACACTGATTGACAATACATTTCACAAGCTGTTGTGCAAATGGAATAGACAATAGGTGGAAATTATAGGCATTTAGCAAGACACCCCCAATAAAGGAGTGGTTCTGCAGGTGGTGACCACAGACCACTTCTCAGTTCCTATGCTTCCTGGCTGATGTTTTGGTCACTTTTGAATGCTGGCGGTGATTTCACTCTAGTGGTAGCATGAGACGGAGTCTACAACCCACACAAGTGGCTCAGGTAGTGCAGCTCATCCAGGATGGAACATCAATGCGAGCTGTGGCAAGAAGGCTTGCTGTGTCTGTCAGCGTAGTGTCCAGAGCATGGAGGCACTACCAGGAGACAGGCCAGTACATAAGGAGACGTGGAGGAGGCTGTAGGAGGGCAACAACCCAGCAGCAGGACCGCTACCTCCGCCTTTGTACAAGGAGGAGCAGGAGGAGCACTGCCAGACCCCTGCAAAATGACCTCCAGCAGGCCACAAATGTGCATGTGTCTGCTCAAACGGTCAGAAACAGACTCCATGAGGGTGGTATGAAGGCCCGACGTCCACAGGTGGGGGTGGTGCTTACAGCCCAACACCGTGCAGGACGTTTGGCATTTGCCAGAGAACACCAAGATTGGCAAATTTGCCACTGGCCCTTCACAGATGAAAGCAGGTTCACACTGAGCACGTGACAGACGTGACAGAGTCTGGAGACGCCGTGGAGAACGTTCTGCTGCCTGCAACATCCTCCAACATGATCGGTTTGGCGGTGGGTCAGTCATGGTGTGGGGTGGCATTTCTTTGGGGGGGGGGCACAGAGGTAGCCTGACTGCCATTAGGTACCGAGATGAGATCCTCAAACCCCTTGTGAGACCATATGCTGGTGCGGTTGGCCCTGGGTTCCTCCTAATGCAAGACAATGCTAGACCTCATGTGGCTGGAGTGTGTCAGCAGTTCCTGCAAGAGGAAGGCATTGATGCTATGGACTGGCCTGCCCGTTCCCCAGACCTGAATCCAATTGAGCACATCTGGGACATCATGTCTCGCTCCATCCACCAACACCACGTTGCACCACAGACTGTCCAGGAGTTGACGGATGCTTTAGTCCAGGTCTGGGAGGAGATCCCTCAGGAGACCATCCGCCACCTCATCAGGAGCATGCCCAGGCGTTGTAGGGAGGTCATACAGGCACTTGGAGGCCACACACACTACTGAGCCTCATTTTGACTTATTTTAAGGACATTACATCAAAGTTGAATCAGCCTGTAGTGTGGTTTTCCACTTTAATTTTGAGTGTGACTCCAAATCCAGACCTACATGGGTTGATAAATTTGATTTCCATTGATAATTTTTGTGTGATTTTGTTGTCAGCACATTCAACTATGTAAAGAAAAAATTATTTAAGAAGAATATTTCATTCATTCAGATCTAGGATGTGTTATTTTAGTGTTCCTTTACTTTTTTGAGCAGTGTATATTCGTATTTATTTAACTAGGCAAGTCAGTTAACCTTTCTGTACTCCCCATCCCGGATCCGGGATCGTGAATACAGACTCAAGCTCATTACCATAACGCAACGTTAACTATTCATGAAAATCGCAAATGAAATGAAATAAATATGCTAGCTCTCAAGCTTAGCCTTTTGTTAACAACACTGCCATCTCAGATTTTCAAAATATGCTTCTCAACCATTGCAAAACAAGCATTTGTGTAACAGTATTGATGGCTAACGTAGCATTTAGCATTAGCATTCAGCTGGCAACATTTACACAAAAAAACAGAAAAGCATTCTAATAAAATCATTTACCTTTGAAGAACTTCAGATGTTTTCAATGAGGAGACTCTCAGATAGCAAATGTTCAGTTTTTCCTGAAAGATTATTTGTTTAGGACAAATCGCTCCGTTTTCTGCGTCACGTTTAGCTATGAAAAAACCCCTGTATCCAGGATTGTGTAAATCTATCAGCAAGCTCATTAGCATAACACAACGTTAACTATTTATGAAAATCGCAAATGAAATGAAATAAATATGCCATCTCTCAAGCTTAGCCTTTTGTAAACAACACTGTCATCTCAGATTTTCAAAATATGCTTCTCAACCATAGGAAAACAATAATTTGTGTAAAAGTAGCTAGCTAGCGTTAGCATTTCGCGTTAGCATTTAGCGTTAGCATTAGCGTTAGCATCCAGCACGCAACATTAACAAAAACATAAAAGCCTTCAAATAAAATCTTTTACCTTTGAAGAACTTCTGATGTTTTCAATGAGGATACTCTCAGTTAGATAGCAGATGCTCAGTTTTTCCAAAAAGATTCCTTGTGTATTAGAAATAGCTCCTTTTATACATCACATTTGGCTACCAAAAAAAATCTGAAAATTCAGTCCTCAAAACGCGAACTTTTTTCCAAATTAACTCCATAATATCGACTGAAAACATGGCAAACGTTGTTTAGAATCAATCATCAAGGTGTTTTTCACATATCTCTTCATTGATACATCGTTCTTGGACACATGCTTTCTCCCCTGAATCAAATGGTAAAGTAGAAGCAGCTGGCAATTGCGCACCGAATTCGACGCAGGACACCAGGCGGACACTTGGAAAATGTAGTCTCTTATGGTCAATCTTCCAATGATATGCCTACAAATACGTCACAATGCTGCTAAGACCTTGGGCGAACGACAGAAAGTGTAGGCTCATTCGTTGCGCAAATCACAGCCATATAAGGAGAGAATGGAAAACAGAGCTTCAGAAATTCTGCTAATTCCTGGGTGATGCATCATCTTGGTTTCGCCTGTAGAATGAGTTCTGGGGCACTTACAGACAAAATCTTTGCAGATTCTGAAACTTCAGAGTGTTTTCTTTCCAAACTGTCAAGAATATGCATAGTCGAGCATCTTTTCGTGACAAAATATCGCGCTTAAAACGGGAACGTTTTTTATCCAAAAATGAAATAGCGCCCCTAGAGCTCTAACAGGTTAAGAACAAAAAGGCCTCCTGTGGGGATGGGGATTAAAAATATATGACATCACAACAAGAGAGACAACACTACATAAAGAAAGACCTAAGACAACATAGCATGGCAGCAACATATGACAGCATGATAGTAACACAACATGACAACATGGCAGTAACAACATGGTAGGAGCACAAAACAGGGTACAAACATTATTGGGCACAGACAAGGCAGAGACAACAATACATCACGCAAAGCAGCCACAAGTGTCAGTAAGAGTGTCCATGATTGAGTCTTTGAATGAAGAGATTGAGATAACTGTCCAGTTTGTTTAACACTTTTTTGGTTACTACATGATTCCATGTGTGTTATTTCATAGTTATGATGTCTTTACTATTATTCTACAATGTAGAAAATAGTAAAAATAAAGAAAAACCCTTGAATGAGTAGGTTTGTGCAAACTTTGACTGGTACTGTATATATGGTGTCAAAGCCAGCCAGCCTTTAGCCACACTTTCTCATTATCCATCTCTGTGTGCTGTACTGCAGGTAAGTGATGATTAATGTAGCTAGAGTACATCCCTCACACAGGAGGTCGGATTCATTTCAAGGTCAGTGCTTAGGCCAGATTGACTGCGTCAGAAGAACTCTTGTTACAAAGCTGAAAGCCTTCACCCTCTGCCCTCAGAACCTCTCTGGCATTCAGACAGAGGTCCGCCAGCTAGCTACACACCTAACCTCACATCCAGGCACCATTGACCCCTGTAAACCACAGGGGACCACAGGCTAATGTCTGTTACACTTAAACAGATATTCTATGTTAAAGAGACATATACTGTATTTCAATAAGATTAGCCTGTAAAAATGAAGGATGAATAAATTATATATATTTTTATTGTAGCCATATTACAGCACACATTAATAATGTGAGTTACTGTGAGAGTAAACAGACTGCTGAGGCATTGTCCTTTCACAGAAATCCACTGTTCTACCCAAATACAAAGTATAAAAAATGGAAATGGAGTGTCTATAAACTACAACTGAATATTCATGAAAGTTATTTGCCTCCAGAAACAACAGCAATGACGATTCAGTATTTAATCTAGGGGATCTCAAAGCACCTCAAACACTACTCTGCCTCCCTTGTACTACTCTGACAGATTTAAAGGAAGGCAGAAATACCCCAGTACTTGATGTCTAACTGGCAGTGTCAACAGACCTCAGTGGCCTAACAATGACCTGTGGACTGGTGGTGTCACGTGAGGCCAGAAGAATGCCTAGTATCCCTGCCACTCTGACAGGGGCTTGCCCTATTGTGTACATGGGGTTAATCATTTAACGCCCACAGCTCTAGGAGGCTGTTAAGTCGTCTGACAGTAGTAGCTGAGCTTTGATCAGTGAGGTGGGAGTCAGTAACATGGTCTAGTGTTGTCACGATAACCAGGTTTATTAGTATCATAATACTCAATACCAAAACGATACCATGGCAACAAAAACATTATTATGCGAATTAGCTAAAGTCAGAATAACCACTGGGCTTTATTTATTTTTAACATTGAATATGTTGAAAACTGGTAGAACTAAAATAACAAATACAATATATTAAATTTCTTGCTAAAATAAAACACCATATTAAATAACACAAGGATAACTTAAATGTTCCTGATGCCTAACTATATCGGACACCCAGAGCAAACAGCTTCTGAAGCTATGCAGGGTTGGTCCTGGTCAGTCCCTGGATGGGAGACCAGATGCTGCTGGAAGTGGTGTTGGAGGGCCAGTAGGAGGCTCTTTTTTTTTTTATTTGTCATGAGCCGAATACAACAGGTGTAGTAGACCTTACGGTGAAATGCTTACTTACAAGCTCTTAACCAACAATGCATTTAAGAAAAATAAGAGTTAAGAAAAAATATTTACTAAATAAACAAAATGTAAATATAAACTAGCAACAATAAAATAACAAGGCTATATACAGGGGGTACAGGTATTGAATTAATGTGCGGGTGTACAGGTTAGTCAAGATAGGTAGGGGTAAAGTGACTATGCATAGATGATAAACATCAGGTAGCAGCTACGTAAAAAAACAGGAAGCTTGGCCCCAGTGTTGTACTGGGCCGTACGCACTACCCTCTGTAGCACCTTGCGGTCTGAGGCCGAGCAGTTGCCATACCAGGTGGTGATGCAACCATGCTCTCGATGGTGCAGCTGTATAACGTTTTGAGGATCTGAGGACCCTTGCCAATTTTTACATGGCTGTTCTATCATTCAGCCTACTGTAGCAGCCAGTGTGTGGTGTTCAATGTAGGCCTACGTTCCATGAGACTTCTGAAAAAAACATGCAGGGCTCAACATTAACCTGTTTATCCACTTGTCCTTCAGACAAGGAGGTGACTGAAAATGTTTGTTGTTTGAGGCAAGAAAACATTTTACAAAATAAAATGCATTATTATTCCCACACTATTATTATAGACAATCATACAAATTATGCTTCCCTCTGACTATTGGCTACTTACCTTATCAAGCCTGTCTCAAAATACAACACTGCCCCTTTAAGACGAAAAAGATCTCTTTACCTGACTCGCTTTTCATTGTCACTGAAAAATAATCAAACTTTAGTAGAATAACGACAAAGTTACAATGCAAATGTCATGTGTAAAATTGCTTATTTTTTTTATGTTGTTGTGGAACTAAACCTCCCTTGCACTCTACTGATTTGTAACACCTTTTTATTAGTTGTTTGCCCACATCTGCTCTGCAAGCTAAGTATTCCCATAGTTCACCCCTGCAGCCAGTTTTGTCAACGAGCTGCAGGCGTGGAGGTATGCTGTTTCCTTTTGCAGAAGCCATGCTGTCGGCATTTTCTCTCTCCTCTCGCTTGCTTCTTAAATAGTGGCTTGCGCGGTGTCAGCTGGCTAGCTTATTACTGCCCCTTTGAGAAGATTCAAACAAATTACTAGACAGACTCGATCCTCTCAATCCTTAGATGGTGCGAGACAAATTTTAGAGAAGAACCAAAAGTAACAAATGCTAGTACCGGGAAAATGTTCATGTTCTAGTATAAAAACAATTCAGTATAGAATTTTCAGTATAGCATGCAACACTAAAATAGTCAGTAACAGAATCCGGGTCAGGTCTTACTTGTTTTCTCGGAGCGGGCGACCTGCCCAGCCACCAGCCAGGCCAGAGCGGTGACAGCCACCAGGGCTCCTAGGTGTAGGAAGGGACCTGTGGCCTGACATCATTCAGTGTTAAAGGTGTGGCATTGCGACAGTCATTCACAGTTGTTAAATGGTACGACATTAACTAAATAATTCAGTGGTAATGGTATGCATGAAGAATTCAACAAAAATAAGTAAATGAACCCCTTGAATCAGTCTTAACACATCTGTTAGATGCATTTCTATATTGAAATAATGTTGCCTTTGTATGTAGTTCAATATAGTCATTAACATGTGATTTATCAAGTATATTACCACATATCAGGAAAGTGTCCTGTATAATACAGTTTGATGCACAGCCCTAAATGGGGACGGGTTTGTTGTTGAACTGACCTGGAGTGATATAGGGATGACTGCCCACTCCTCCCCCCATGTTTGATTGACAGATATGAATCCGATGGCAGTGGTCAGCAGGGCAGTACTGACACCTATCTATGGGGGCAAACAGAGTGTTACAGACCATCGCACGCACACACAGACAGACACACACAGCTCCCCCAGGCTAACCATTCCAACCCTCTGTAGTGTGTTTGGCCAGATAACAGCACCCTGGGGCATGATGTCACTGCTTTCACAACCCGCAGGAAAACATGAACTCAAATGTGGGGTTCAGGCAGAGTTCAGTTGGCCACTTGAAGACACACACAGTATACGCAGTACAGTGCCTTCGGAAAGTATTCAGACCCCTTTACTTTTTCCAAATTTCTAGGTTACAGCCTTAATGTTTTTTTCCCCTCATCAATCTACACACAATACCCAATAATGACAAAGCAAAAACAGGTTTAAAAATGTTTGTTAATACAATATAGAAAAACAAAAAATCACATTTACATACACTACCGTTCAAAAGTTGAGTCACTTGGAAATGTTCTTGTTTTAGAAAGAAAAACACATTGTGTCCATTCAAATAATCCAATTGATCAGAAATACAGTGTAGACATTGTTAATGTTGTAAATGACTATTGTAGCTGGAAACGGCTGATTTTTAATTTAATATCTACATAGGCATACAGAGGCACATAATCAGGTACCATCACTCCTGTGTTCCAATGGCACGTTGTGTTAGCTAATCCAAGTTTATTAGTATTTTTTTTATTATTTTTTTTAATCAGTTTTCATTTTGTCATTATGGGGTATTGTGTGTAGATTGCTGAGGATTATTATTTTAAAAAATTGGGAAAAAGTCAAGGGTACTTCCCCAAGGCACTGTACATAAACAAACACACCACAAATCGCACATTTGAGCATTACCTTGTGCAGCCAGTGCAAGTTCAGCTGTTGTCCCACTGCTATGTGGCAAAGTGCTAAAATCTAAAGGAATAGAAACATAAATAAATCACATCACGTGGAAATCCACAGCCACCGTTTTAAAAAAAGGTCAACAGCTGCCTGGGCGATCCTAACTGTCACGTGTAGACTTGGCACAGACATGCCTGGCAACATGTTTCTGCCCTGCCAGGTTATACCACTAACATTACCTGGCTGTTCCCATTGCCTAGACACCATATCAATATCATCTCACAGTGAATGTTTGATGAGATGACAACTCACCATTAAAAATGCAATATAAGTGAAGCCGGCAGCGGTAGTGGCTAGGATTGGAACAGTCCCGTCGATCCACTCTCCAGAACGGTTATATAAAAACCTGTCAAACGGAACAAAATGGATGGAAGTCAGTTGCACAATAGTAGCGTCTC
The DNA here is from genome assembly GCF_013265735.2 of Oncorhynchus mykiss. Lineage (NCBI taxonomy): Eukaryota > Metazoa > Chordata > Actinopteri > Salmoniformes > Salmonidae > Oncorhynchus > Oncorhynchus mykiss. The sequence goes on along the minus strand of NC_048591.1, from coordinate 28,811,664 downwards.
ATCGATATCAGGACAGGCTGCAGCTTGTGCTCCTCTGGTCTCTGAGATGAGAGCTAGAGGATAGATTGTAGAAACAAGCCAAGTGGTCTAGCAGGAGAAGTTGTTGACACTGATCTAAGATCAGTTTTGAGTTTCCTCTAGTGGCTAAGGTTTAGATTCGGGGGAAGGGAAGCCAATCCTAGATCTGTGCCTAACGGGCAACCTCGAGCTCCTAGCCCCAAAGGTCTCTTTGTAAAATTAACTGGCTGACTATAAATGAGCTAACAGCCGACACTGATGCTTAAACCGGAAGGCCTGAACTCCCAGGGCAGGCATAATGTGTTCGTTCTAGTGTCCTTGTCCAGGATCGTAAGCCTTTATTATCCCCATAAAACAAAGCAAACAGAGACAAATAAACACAAAAGAGGGAGCTGCTCAGAGCAAATGGCTGCAGTCGCTTCTTCTCTGTAATGAGTATTGGAGCACAAAGAGATGATGTAATAACTATGTTAACATGTTGCGAGTTAAAGGCCTTGTTCTAAAAGGACGTCTCCTTAAGGCTGTGTCTCCACACACAGGAAAGGAAGGGGAGGAACAAAGACATCATGCAGTACAAACACACACGGGGACGGGGAGACACACACACACACACAGGGACGGGGAGACACACACACGGGGGGGCGGAGGAGACACACACACACACACGGGGGGAGAGACACACACACACGGGGACGGGGAGACACACACATGCACGGGGATACACACACACGGGGGGGCAGAGGAGACACACACGGGGGGGCGGAGGAGACACACACATGCACGGGGATGGGGACACACACACGGGGGGGGGGGGCGGAGGAGACACACACACGGATGGGGACACACACACACGGGGGGGGGGGGGGCGGAGGAGACACACACACGGATGGGGACACACACACACGGGGGGGAGTAACACACACACGGGGGGGAGAGACACACACACGAGGGGGAAGGAGGAGACACACACACGGATGGGGACACACACACACGGGGGGAGAAACACACACACGGGGGGAGAGACACACACACAGGGGGGAAGGAGGAGACACACACGGGGGGGAAGGAGGAGACACACACGGGGGGGAAGGAGGAGACACACGGGGGGAAGGAGGAGACACACACACACGGGGGGGAGAGACACACGGGGGGGGGGCGGAGGAGACACACACACGGATGGGGACACACACACACGGGGGGAGAAACACACACACGGGGGGAGAGACACACACGGGGGGGAAGGAGGAGACACACAAGGATGGGGACACACACACACACACGGGGGGAGAAACACACACACGGGGGGGAGAGACACACACACGGGGGGGAAGGAGGAGACACACACGGGGGGAAGGAGGAGACACACACGGGGGGGAAGGAGGAGACACACACGGGGGGAAGGAGGAGACACACACGGGGGGGAAGGAGGAGACACACACGGGGGGAGGAGGAGACACACACGGGGGGAGGAGGAGACACACACGGGGGGGAAGAGGAGACACACACGGGGGGGAAGGAGGAGACACACACACACGGGGGGGAAGGAGGAGACACACACACGGGGGGGGGGGGAGGAGACACACACGGGGGGGAGGAGGAGACACACACGGGGGGAGGAGGAGACACACACGGGGGGAAGGAGGAGACACACACGGGGGGAAGGAGGAGACACACACGGGGGGAAGGAGGAGACACACACGGGGGGGAGAGACACACACGGGGGGGAGAGACACACACACACACACACACACGGGGGGAGAGACACACACACGGGGGGGGAAGGAGGAGACACACACGGGGGGGGGAAGGAGGAGACACACACGGGGGTGAAGGAGGAGACACACACGGGGGTGAAGGAGGAGACACACACGGGGGTGAAGGAGGAGACACACACGGGGGTGAAGGAGGAGACACACACGGGGGGAAGGAGGAGACACACACGGGGGGAAGGAGGAGACACACACACAGGGGGGAAGGAGGAGACACACACACAGGGGGGGAGGAGGAGACACACATGGGGGGGGAGGAGGAGACACACGGGGGGGAGGAGGAGACACACACGGGGGGGAGGAGGAGACACACATGGGGGGGGAGGAGGAGACACACACGGGGGGAAGGAGGAGACACACACGGGGGGAAGGAGGAGACACACACACACGGGGGGGAGAGACACACACGGGGGGGAGAGACACACACACACACGGGGGGAGAGACACACACACACACACACGGGGGGGGAGAGACACACACACACGGTGGGGGTAGAGACATACACACGGGGGGGTGACACACGGGGGGAGACACACACACACGGGGGTGAGAGAGACACACACATGGGGGGGAAGGAGGAGACACACACACGGTGGGGGTAGAGACACACACGGGGGGGAGACACACGGGGGTGAGACACACACACACGGGGGGAGAGAGACACACACGGGGGGGGAGAGACACACACGGGGGTGAGACACACACACACGGGGGGAGAGAGACACACACGGGGGGGGGGAGACACACGGGGGGAGGGATACACACACACACACGGGGGGAGGGAGACACAACCACATGGGGGGGGGGCAACACACACACGGGGGGAGGGAGACACACGGGGGGAGGGAGGCACACACACGGGTGGAGGGAGGCACACACGGGGGGAGGGAGGCACACACACGGGGGGAGGGAGACACACACACGGGGGGAGGGAGACACACACACGGGGGGAGGGAGACACACACGGGGGGAGGGAGACACACGCACGGGGGGAGGGAGGCACACGCACGGGGGGAGGGAGGCACACACACGGGGGGAGGGAGGCACACACACGGGGGGAGGGAGGCACACACACGGAGGGAGGGAGGCACACACACGGAGGGAGGGAGGCACACACACGGAGGGAGGGAGGCACACACACGGAGGGAGGGAGGCACACACACGGAGGGAGGGAGGCACACACACGGAGGGAGGGAGGCACACACACGGGGGGAGGGAGGCACACACACGGGGGGAGGGAGGCACACACACGGGGGGAGGGAGGCACACACACGGAGGGAGGGAGGCACACACACGGGGGAGGGAGGCACACAGGGGGGAGGGAGACACACAGGGGTGAGGGAGACACACACACACAGCAGGGGGGAGACATGCACACACGGGGGGAGGGAGACACACACACGGGGGAGGGAGACACACACGGGGGGAGGGAGACACACACGGAGGGAGGGAGACACACACACGGGGGGGAGGGAGACATACACACGGGGGGGAGGGAGACATACACACGGGGGGGAGGGAGACATACACACGGGGGAGGGAGACATACACACGGGGGAGGGAGACACACACACGGGGGGGAGGGAAACACACACACGGGGGGAGGGAGACATACACACGGGGGGAGGGAGACACACACACGAGGGGGGAGTGAGACACACACGGGGGGAGTGAGACACACACGGGGGGAGTGAGACACACACGGGGGGAGTGAGACACACACGGGGGGAGGGAGACACACACGGGGGGGAGGGAGGGAGACACACACGGGGGGGAGGGAGGGAGACACACACGGGGGGAGGGAGGGAGACACACACGGGGGGGAGGGAGGGAGACACACACGGGGGGGAGGGAGGGAGACACACACGGGGGGGAGGGAGGGAGACACACACGGGGGGGAGGGAGGGAGACACACACGGGGGGGAGGGAGGGAGACACACACGGGGGGGAGGGAGACACACACGGGGGGGAGGGAGACACACACGGGGGGGAGGGAGACACACACGGGGGGGAGGAAGGGAGACACACACGGGGGGGAGGGAGGGAGACACACACGGGGGGGATGGAGGGAGACACACACGGGGGGGATGGAGGGAGACACACAGCGGGGGGGAGACATGCACACACACACACACACACAGCAGGGGGGGAGACATGCACACACACACACACACACACACAGCAGGGGGGGAGACATGCACACACACACACACAGCAGGGGGGAGACATGCACACACACACACACACAGCAGGGGGGGGGAGACATGCACACACACACACACACACAGCAGGGGGGGAGACATGCACACACACACACACAGCAGGGGGGGAGACATGCACACACACACACACAGCAGGGGGGGAGACATGCACACACACACACAGCGGGGCGGGGAGACATGCACACACACACACAGCGGGGCGGGGAGACATGCACACACACAGCGGGGGGGAGACATGCACACACACAGCGGGGGGAGACGGACACACAAATGGGGACACACACGGAGACACACACACGGGACACAAACTCAGGTGGGATACAGGGACGCGCACACACGGGGACATACACACACACGGCTGGGCTGGCTGTCAGGCTGAGGGGTGTGACAGGGGGGTCTCGGAGGGCCTGGGATGACACAGCTGCCGAGCCAGCGGGGGGGAAGCACGGGGCATCAAAACGGCTAATTACATCCCAATCCTTATCTGTGCTCTGTTGTCAGAGCCTGACAGCCCCTACAACTACAGCAGCGCTACACTAAAGCCAGGTCACACACTACAAAAAGACAGGATATCTTACTGATGATGCTGGGCCATAGGAGTGGTAGACATTGGGAATTGGCTTCCCAGCCAAAACAGTTCAGAAGAGTTTATGCATATACAGTGGGGCAAAAAAGTATTTTGTCAGCCACCAATTGTGCAAGTTCTCCCACTTAAAAAGATGAGAGAGGCCTGTAATTTTCATCATAGGTACACTTCAACTATGACAGACAAACTGGGGGGAAAAAAATCCAGAAAATCACATTGTAGGATTTTTAATGAATTTATTTGCAAATTATGGTGGAAAATAAGTATTTGGTCACCTACAAACAAGCAAGATTTCTGGCTCTCACAGACCTGTAACTCATTCTTTAAGAAGCTCCTCTGTCCTCCACTCGTTACCTGTATTAATGGCACCTGTTTGAACTTGTTATCAGTATAAAAGACACCTGTCCACAACCTCAAACAGTCACACTCCAAACTCCACTATGGCCAAGACCAAACAGCTGTCAAAGGACACCAGAAACAAAATTGTAGACCTGCACCAGGCTGGGAAGACTGAATCTGCAATAGGTAAGCAGCTTGGTTTGAAGAAATCAACTGTGGGAGCAATTATTAGGAAATGGAAGACATACAAGACCACTGATAATCTCCCTCGATCTGGGGCTCCACGCAAGATCTCACCCCGTGGGGTCAAAATGATCACAAGAACGGTGAGCAAAAATCCCAGAACCACACGGGGGGACCTAGTGAATGACCTGCAGAGAGCTGGGACCCAAGTAACAAAGCCTACCATCAGTAACACACTACGCCGCCAGGGACTCAAATCCTGCAGTGCCAGACGTGTCCCCCTGCTTAAGCCAGTACATGTCCAGGCCCGTCTAAAGTTTGCTAGAGAGCATTTGGATGATCCAGAAGAAGATTGGGAGAATGTCATATGGTCAGATAAAGCCAAAATATAACTTTTTGGTAAAAACTCAACTCGTCGTGTTTAGAGGACAAAGAATGCTGAGTTGCATCCAAAGAACACCATACCTACTGTGAAGCATGGGGCTGGAAACATCATGCTTTTGGGCTGTTTTTCTGCAAAGGGACCAGGACGACTGATCCGTGTAAAGGAAAGAATGAATGGGGCCATGTATCGTGAGATTTTGAGTGAAAACCTTCACAAGAACGGTGAGCAAAAATCCCAGAACCACACGGGGGGACCTAGTGAATGACCTGCAGAGAGCTGGGACTAAAGTAACAAAGCCTACCATCAGCAAGGGCATTGAAGATGAAACGTGGCTGGGTCTTTCAGCATGACAATGATCCCAAATACACCGCCCGGGCAACGAAGGAGTGGCTTTGTAAGAAGCATTTCAAGGTCCTGGAGTGGCCTAGCCAGTCTCCAGATCTCAACCTCATAAAAAAATCTTTGGAGGGAGTTGAAAGTCCGTGTTGCCCAGCAACAGCCCCAAAACATCACTGCTCTAGAGGAGATCTGCATGGAGGAATGGGCCAAAATACCAGCAACAGTGTGTGAAAAACTTGTGAAGACTTACAGAAAACGTTTGACCTCTGTCATTGCCAACAAAGGGTATATAACAAAGTATTGAGCTAAACTTTTGTTATTGACCAAATACTTATTTTCCACCATAATTTGCAAATAAATTCATAAAAAATCCTACAATGTGATTTTCTGGATTTTTTTCCCTCATTTTGTCTGTCATAGTTGAAGTGTACCTATGATGAAAATTACAGGCCTCTCATCTTTTTAAGTGGGAGAACTTGCACAATTGGTGGCAGACTAAATACTTTTTTGCACCACTGTATTATGACAACATTGTGACGTTTTTGTTCGTTTTGGACTTTGGTTAGGGGTTTTTCAGCTATTTGGGCACACAACATTTTTTCGAGGCAAGCCTAAGTTCAGAGCCGATGTTTATGCCCTTTCGTCTGTGATTGGTCAACAGTAGGGATTCTTAATTTTTTTATTGGAAAATACTGCAAAAATGTTAGTTAGATGTAAAATTGTGCAACTAAGATCTCCTTGGCAAAAACAACTAAATTCATTTTAGATTAGTTCTGACTATTTTGAGGAAGTGTGTACTGGCTATGGTGTCTCAAAATGGACAAACAGTACTATTGCAGCTTTTTTCTTGTTTTTCAAGTAAAGGTATTTTAAGGGAGTACGCAAACACTTGTTCGGTTAGGCTAGACTGAAACATGCCCGACGCCTTTGGAGAGTGTGTAGAGAGAGTGATAAAATTAAAAGGAGAGAGGAGCAGAGATAAAGAGTATGGAAGGAGAGGGAGAAAGTGGGATGAGGGGCAGGGAGAGATAAACAAGGAGCGAAGGACGATGGGGGAAGCAGAGGTGACATTGAGCGCTAATGACAGGAAGAGAAAGGAGGTGGTGGAATGAGAGAGCGAGGGGAATGACTTTGGGGGGACAAAGCAAATTGCACCTTACAAGAAGAAACACAAAGCTTCTCTCTTATGGCTCGCACATATTGCACCAAATGTGTTTTAGGGACCACTGGGGCATATCATGCACATAAAATGTAGAAGGCCTTGAGAACTTGGTCAAGAGCTCAACTAAATAAACCTAATTCATCATTTCAGTGGTAGTATATCCTTCAATTGAATGTGCAATGTCTCATGACAGAACTAATACCTGTATTGTTTCCAAGCACAATTGGTTTTATGGTAACTGTGGGGGAGACATGACTGGAATAATCCGAGAGGTGATTTGGGGTCAAAGGGTATTCCTGCTTTATGTAATCATGCTCACTATAATCTGCAGTGATAGACGCCCTAAAGCCAATCCAATCCCCACCCAGATTAGACCAACCACGATGAGTGAATAATTGGTGGAAAAAAACAACTACAGAGTTAGCATTTTCAGTTAAAAGCAAAAACATATGAAGAGAAACTGCAGCATTTTAAAGTAAAACAATCTACTGTAGGTAAATGCCAGAGAATCAAAGGGAACGTCAGAGGAGCATTTAGTGGGGAACTCATTTATTTGAATGAAACACTGACTGATGGTGATATACTGAGAGACAAGTATCTATGAGTTGCATAACTAGAGTGCGCACACACACACATACACACACACACACTGTACAGCAGTACTCACCAGTTGAACTCATTGTAGTCATTGTGTGCCTCCCACCAGAAGTAGAACCAGACCAGGAGCAGAGAGAAGGTGAAGAAGAGGATGAGAGACCACAGGAACTCCCACTGGGAAACAAACACACAGGAACCATTATTACCTTTACCACAGTATCATTAGTCAGATACCATCAGATTAACATAAAGCACTTTGGCCAGTGTTGTGTTGAAACATTGGAATACTATTGGTGCATTCATAGTATTACTTTCTTTGATTGCAAGTGAGCAAATGGCTGATTAGAAAGTCCTTTGCCCACACCAGAATGGCATACCACTTAACATTACCCCCATACGTCAACATCACAATAAACACTGACAACAGAAATGGAAGCAACAACAGTCTCCTAAAAGTCTGGCAGAGTAGTCATTGGGCAATCTGCCCTAATCCAGCAAAAGTGAGAGCCTATAGACTATAATCGGGATGTAGAGAGACTGATGACGATGCAGCCAAGGCTGGCACACAGAATGATGGCTTAAACCTGGAGTCATGACAAACATTTGAAAACACAATTTGCTAGCTGCATCAGAATAAGGTGGTAAACCACAAACGAGGAACGGTCTGGAGAACAAGTCAACACAATAACGCTCATGGTTTATAGTGAATGTAATGTCAATTCTGTTCATAAATAATTTCACACTCCCACTTTGTGTAGGCATTCACAAAGCCTGCATTACCAAAGACGAGACAATATTCATACCGCTTTAAAACTGATTGAAAAGAGAGAACCACATGTCTGGTATCAGTTGCGGTAGAGGCAGTATGCAGTAACCATTCATGCAGAAATTGTCATAGGGCCATATTGTCTCAGTAAAAAAGCAGAGGGACTCGAAGCTCCCAAACCACTGTCCTCATCAAGTAATTACTCACATTAACTTAATAGCCAATGAGGCCATGAGCCGATTAGTGGTCAGCTGTGTTTAGCCTTCCAAAGCCACCGCAAGCTGTAATAAGAGCTCTAATAAAAGAGATAGAATGTTCGCACGCAGACATGCACAAGACTTGGATGACAAAGCACAAAAAGTTAGCTTTTCAAACTTCTCCAGACAGTCAAGACCTTTTTGGCCCATCTATTTAAAAGTAAAAATATCGCTCCTCGCTCAGACAGAATTGTAACAGTTAAGACCACCACATAAATAAAGAACAGAACTGCCCAAACTGTTCCTTATAATGAATTAAACTTTAATTGATGTGATAACCCCTCATCCTACTGAGAATTGGACTCTACAACGACAGCACGACTGGCTGCTCCTCACACTGTATTTGCATACCAGCCCACAAATTAGCACACAATGAAATCAGGCTTACACACAGAGCCCGGAGGACTCGAGAACGCTTAGATAGAAATGTATCAATAGAACTGACATGACAGTCTGTTTTGCAAAATAACAAGCTGTTCCAGCTCTATACATTACACTTCTATCTGCAATAATGTTCTTAGATAGCACCATTCAAAATAAGCCCCGGTTGACCCTGTATTTAGCCTTGCTGTGATAGGAGATATCAAGGTGATATGAGAGCACAAACAAAGCTGTCTGGACGTTCACCTTAGATGACTGTTCCATGGAGGGCATCGGCTGGCAGTGGCACAGGATGTAAGACAGGGCCAGGTCTAATGGCTGGGTGGTGACAGATACCAGCCTGAGCCCTTTGTATACCTTCTGCCCTCCACTCTGACCGTCTCCCTGGGCACTGGAGAGGAGAGCCTAGTGCTTATGTGGAGTTGTGGACAGGCCAAACAGCAGTTCAACTATGGGGACACTAAAGCACATGTTTGAGATGGTATGAGGATTATTACATACCAAAGTTGTTGATTTGGGGCAGGGATTGGGAATATAGTAGTATGAGGGAAGGAAGCCTGTGGGCGATTTGGATGTGGCGATTCTTTTTAGCCATCAATCTCTTCCAGATAAGGAATTCAAGTCGTGAAAACATTTGTTAAATTATAATAAAGACCATACTAAGACCAATAAAGACCGTACTAAGAAAATCACTCGCTTTCAGAAATCATAGTAATACAGACCCCAGAATGGTTACCATAGGGTTAGTTTTACATGGTTACACTTCCAAGTCTCGTATTTGGTTAAAGCTTACAATTCACCCCCCCCCCTCCTCTCCCCTGTAACTATTGCTGTAAATGAGAATATGTTCTGTCAACTTACCTGGTAAAATAATAAAACATTTATTATAATAATTCACCGCAATGTGAGAAAGCCAGACGTCAAGGTAACCATAGGGTTAACCCTACGACAGGTTGGGGTCTGACTGGCAGCTCTGGCACTGTCCCTCTGGCTTTTAATGACTACCCAGAAACACCTGGGAGAGGGACACCTTGAGGGCATGTGAGGGGACATTGTTCACCTGCTGAGATCAAGATGGATTACAGAGGTGACACCCCTGGCAGAGAAGGGATTGGATGGTCTATTAGTAGGTAATGTTTGGACAACAATGAGACTAAACGTTTGGGATCATTTTAAACTGGCTGCTTGGGAACTAATCGAGTTGCCAAGCCAGTTGTGTGAGTGGCAAATATTGCATACAATGTGCAATAATGTGAAATTCAAATCTCAAAGCTAATTTTTTGACATGTTACGGGCATATTTAGGCTGGCTGCCACATTTATTCCTTAAATGAATATTCAGCCAAGCCAGTGTCATGTACAGTATGTGCAATGTGTATAGTATATGACTGAACATTAATCCTGTCATTGTTCTTCTCCGTTGCTGTTTAGGAGCGAATCAAACCAGAGCACTCTGGCATGATACAGCCTGCCTGACCTATGATGACATCACATTCTGCACGGCTTGCTTTAGTTAGGGTGGAACATACGCCTTCAGGGCAGGGCCGACACCATAGCATTAAAAACTGCTTTCTAACTAGTGTCAAAACAAGGAACCCACTCAAAGTGTACGGAGCGTAATACATCTAGTAGTCTGTTGAATCATACTGTATGATGAATTTCCATTTAAAAAATGAGTGAGGGATGCAACCTTTTTTTTGTATTATTTCCCACAAGACATTTGTGTCCAAGCGAGGTTAAATGGTCAACATCTATCTACGCCAAGAGGGGCCAGAAAAAAAATTGTCAACGTATTTAATTGGTCTGAGGGGAAATAAAGGTTTTATATTGTATTGAGAGGTTTAAGCCCAACAGAGCCGAATCATTCATCCTCGTACTCTCCTAGTAGGAGCGGGGAGAGCAAATGACTTTCCTCTACCGGGGAGATATTTTTGGGGAAATGCCATGAAAATTGCTGTGCTGCTTGGCTGAAGGGCACTAGGCAGGCAGGCAGCTGAATTAAGATGGAATACATCATAGCCTAAGCCTCATTGACCAACAGAGGCTAAAAATAGACGGATAAAAAGGATCAGGGGATAATTATCTTCTGTGGAACTGTAAACACTAGAATTACTGCAAAAAAAATCTAACAGAGGATCCTCCACTGTCAATCAAAAAATGAGATTCCAGAAATATCATCCATCCAAAGAGCTCTACACTACATTACAGAAGCTTTCTTCTGATCAGTTTAGGTAAAAACGCCATTCGTTTTGGTGAAGCAAAATATTTGTAGGTCTAAGGTAGAGGTGGACCGATTATGATTTTTCAACGCCGATACCGATTATTGGAGGACCAAAAAAAGCTGATGCCGATTATTGGAGGACCAAAAAAAATGCCTATACCGATTAAATCGGCCGATGTTTTATTTTATTTATTTATTTGTAATAATGACAATTACAACAATACTGAATGAACACTTATTTTAACTTAATACATCAATAAAATCAATTTAGCCTCAAATAAATAATGAAACCTGTTCAATTTGGTTTAAATAATGCAAAAACAAAGTGTTGGAGAAGTAAAAGTGCAATATGTGCCATGTAAAAAAGCTAATGTTTAAGTTCCTTGCTCAGAACATGAGAACATATGAAAGCTGGTGGTTCCTTTTAACATGACACTTCAATATTCCAAGGTAAGAGGTTTTAGGTTGTAGTTATTATAGGACTATTTCTCGCTATACCATTTGTATTTCATATACCTTTGACTATTTGATGTTTTTATAGGCACTATAGTATTGCCAGTGTAACAGTATAGCTTCCGTTCCTCTCCTCGCCCCTACCTGGGCTCGAACCAGGAACACATCGACAACAGCCACCCTCGAAGCATCATTACCCATCGCTCCACAAAAGCCACAGCCCTTGCAGAGCAAGGGGAACAACTACTTCAAGGTATCAGAGCGAGTGACGTCACCAATTGAACCGTTATTAGTGCGCACCCCGCTAACTAGCTAGCCATTTCACATCGGTTACACCAGACTAATCTCAGGAGATGATAGGCTTGAAGTCATATACAGCTCAATGCTTGAAGCACAGCGAAGAGCTGCTGGCAAATGCACGAAAATGCTTACAAGCCAGCTGCTGCCTACCACCGCTCAGTCAGACTGCTCTATCAAATATCAAATCATAGACTTAATTATAACATAATAACACAGAAATACGAGTCTTATGTCATTAATATGGTCAAATCCGGAAACTATAATTTCGAAAACAAAACGTTTATTCTTTGTGAAATACGGAACAGTTCCGTATTTTATCTAACGGGTGGCATCCATAAGTCTAAATATTCCAGTTACATTGCACAACCTTCAATGTTATGTCATAATTATGTAAAATTCTGGCAAATTAGTTCGCAACGAGCCAGGCGGACCAAACTGTTGCATATACCCTGACTCTGCGTGCAATGAACGCAAGAGTATTGACACAATTTCCCTAGTTTAATATTGCCTGCTAACCTGGATTTCTTTTAACTAAATATGCAGGTTTAAAAATATATACTTGTGTATTGATTTTAAGAAAGGAGTTGATGTTTATGGTTAGGTACACATTGGTGCATCGACAGTGCTTTTTTTGCGAATGTGCTTGAGAAGTAGGCTGTGATTCAATGATAAATTAACAGGCACCGCATTGATTTCATGCAACGCAGGACACACTAGATAAACTAGCAATATCATCAACCACGTGTAGTTAACAAGTGATTATGTTAAGATTGAATGTTTTTTATAAGATACGTTTAATGCTAGCTAGCAACTTACCTTGGCTCCTTGCTGCACTCACATAACAGGTAGTCAGCCTGCCACGCAGTCTCCTCGTGGAGTGCAATGTAAATCGGCCATGATCGGTGTCCAAAAATGCAGATTATGGATTGTTATGAAAACTTGAAATCGGCCCTAATTAATTGGCCATTCCAATGAATCGGTGGACCTCTAGTTTAAGGCCATCTTGCTGTGCCCAACTGGGGCTACTCCACAAAAGGTGCTTGCATGCAATCCAATTCCCTTCCTACCTGCTAGCACCAAGGCTAGCAGGGTATTCTCCACTATTCTCCAGCGGCTCCATCTAAACAGCCAGCAGTCAGGAGAGTAGTGTATTATGATTCAATTGACTTTTCTCTCGTGGGGTCACTTCTTCTCATTACCTCCCAGTACCAAAGTCATAGAAGCTGCCGCTGCCCCATGCCTGCTTGGAGTCCAGGCTACTATAGTGTCATTATGACTATAGATGGACCTACCAAGAATTTGGCTGCACTGAAAACATTGATCAACCACACCCACACCTAGCATGGCACACAGCACAATCCACCTTCACTGCAGGCCAGCAAGCAAGAGAGTCCTCCCACAACACAATCGGCAAAAAAATATCACAGGCAGGGAAATTATAATGAATGCTGCTAGACTAGAGCTTCCACATCAGTGGTGGTCGGGAAAGTTTAAGATGAGGGAGGAAAATTATTTCATGAGCATGGCCTTATTTCTATTACAGCACATTGGATGACTGACATACAGTGCCTTGCGAAAGTATTCGGCCCCCTTCAACTTTGCGACCTTTTGCCACATTTCAGGCTTCAAACATAAAGATATAAAACTGTATTTTTTTGTGAAGAATCAACAACAAGTGGGACACAATCATGAAGTGGAACGACATTTATTGGATATTTCAAACTTTTTTAACAAATCAAAAACTGAAAAATTGGGCGTGCAAAATTATTCAGCCCCCTTAAGTTAATACTTTGTAGCGCCACCTTTTGCTGCGATTACAGCTGTAAGTCGCTTGGGGTATGTCTCTATCAGTTTTGCACATCGAGAGACTGACATTTTTTCCCATTCCTCCTTGCAAAACAGCTCAAGCTCAGTGAGGTTGGATGGAGAGCATTTGTGAACAGCAGTTTTCAGTTCTTTCCACAGATTCTCGATTGGATTCAGGTCTGGACTTTGACTTGGCCATTCTAACACCTGGATATGTTTATTTTTGAACCATTCCATTGTAGATTTTGCTTTATGTTTTGGATCATTGTCTTGTTGGAAGACAAATCTCCGTCCCAGTCTCAGGTCTTTTGCAGACTCCATCAGGTTTTCTTCCAGAATGGTCCTGTATTTGGCTCCATCCATCTTCCCATCAATTTTAACCATCTTCCCTGTCCCTGCTGAAGAAAAGCAGGCCCAAACCATGATGCTGCCACCACCATGTTTGACAGTGGGGATGGTGTGTTCAGCTGTGTTGCTTTTACGCCAAACATAACATTTTGCATTGTTGCCAAAAAGTTCAATTTTGGTTTCATCTGACCAGAGCACCTTCTTCCACATGTTTGGTGTGTCTCCCAGGTGGCTTGTGGCAAACTTTAAACTACACTTTTTATGGATATCTTTAAGAAATGGCTTTCTTCCTGCCACTCTTCCATAAAGGCCAGATTTGTGCAATATACGACTGATTGTTGTCCTATGGACAGAGTCTCCCACCTCAGCTGTAGATCTCTGCAGTTCATCCAGAGTGATCATGGGCCTCTTGGCTGCATCTCTGATCAGTCTTCTCCTTGTATGAGCTGAAAGTTTAGAGGGACGGCCAGGTCTTGGTAGATTTGCAGTGGTCTGATACTCCTTCCATTTCAATATTATCGCTTGCACAGTGCTCCTTGGGATGTTTAAAGCTTGGGAAATATTTTTGTATCCAAATCCGGCTATAAACTTCTTCACAACAGTATCTCGGACCTGCCTGGTGTGTTCCTTGTTCTTCATGATGCTCTCTGCGCTTTTAACGGACCTCTGAGACTATCACAGTGCAGGTGCATTTCTACGGAGACTTGTTTACACACAGGTGGATTGTATTTATCATCATTAGTCATTTAGGTCAACATTGGATCATTCAGAGATCCTCACTGACTCAGGGGCTGAATAATTTTGCACGCCCAATTTTTCAGTTTTTGATTTGTTAAAAAAGTTTGAAATATCCAATAAATGTCGTTCCACTTTATGATTGTGTCCCACTTGTTGTTGATTCTTCACAAAAAAATACAGTTTTATATCTTTATGTTTGAAGCCTGAAATGTGGCAAAAGGTCGCAAAGTTCAAGGGGGCCGAATACTTTCGCAAGGCACTGTACATATTCCATTCACCCAGTTGAACATTGATACAACCTAGCCTATGACTTCAACATCTCTCTACACCCATCCTGAGACTGATACAACCTAACCTATGACTTCAACATAGGCGTCTCCCTCCATCTCTCTCATTTGGCACATTCCAGATAATTATATGATAACACACTTTGGACCGTAGTGTTAAGTGGTGAAGTGTGTTTTAATACAGGACTGGACAGATGCATAGTTTAGATGTACAGAAATTAACCAGAGCATTATTCTATGAGATTGAGGAGTGTGTGAATGCTAGAAGGAATTGGTTCTCTAGGATAGAACACTCTTGACACTTTTATATGGAGACTTACATGGATATTTGCAAGTGCACCTTCTGGCATGTGCTATCGTGTATGTGATGAGTAATGGGTGGGTTACTCCTCACGCCTCTCATCTTCCTTGCACAGCATTGCCAGGTGAAATAAGTGTCATTCAAAGTGTTCCGTAAGTGCATTCAATAAGCATCATGGAACCTACACAATTTGGGATTTTGTATTTGAATTGAAGGATTGGTTACCATTTAGTCCGAGGACTGTTGATGTGCATAAGTAGTATTTCTGTGGATCGAGTTTATGTGTGCGTACATGTGCGTCCATGTGAAACAGTGGAGGCTTCTCAGAGGAAGAAGGGGAGAACCAAAAGTTATTATTTTTAGATAAAACTACACAAAATATATACACGTCACCAAATAATGTATTAAAACACACCGTTTTCCAATGAAGGTCTACAGTACCCTCAACAGCAGTCTGTAGGGTAGCACCATGGTGTAACTGGAGGACAGCTAGCTTCTGTCCTCCTATGGGTACATTGACTTCAATAGAAAACCTAGGAGGCTCACCCCCTTTCATAGACTTGCACAGTCATTATGAAAGGTTGGAGGATATCCTCCAGTGCTCTTGCAGAATGAACTGACATGCCCACCCAATCAAAGGACCAGAGAATGAATCTAGTACCGAAAGCATAAGCTACAGCTAGCTGAGTGAGTGAGTGAGAGAGATGGGGCTAGAGAGTGCGTTAGCCGCAGAGAGGGACACAGACCACAACACAGAGAATGTGTCCTCCCCACCATCACCCACCCTTTCCTCAGGCAGTGGTCTGCCCCAGTCTCTCCCCCGGTCTCCTTGTTGCCCTGGCTGAGTGTCCTGGACTAGACCAGCAGCTGGTGGGGGTTGTCACTGAATGTCCCACAGCTGCCCGCAGCCCAAATCCCTTCACAATTCCTGCTGCTGTAGAAAATCACTAGTGTGTTTCCCCACCCAGCCCAGGCCCACCTATCAGACCAACAGCATTACCCTGAGAAGACCAGGGTTAGTGTTCCAGCCCTCTGTTCCTCCATCCTCTCTCCAGTAATGGCAGAACTGTCAGGAGCACCAACAGGCAGTGGCTTCACTTACTACAGAACAGAACGACCTCTTCAGCTCTGTGGAGCTGCTGACCTCATAGCTACAAATAATATGATACAATAATGCCCTAGAGATTTTGCTCTTGCCTGGTCTTGGTCAGCTCTTGATCTGAAACAGCATGTTGTGTTGTCCTTGGACGCTCATATCTGAAGAGTTGAAAAGTTCAGGAAAACATTGGAGACCTTGGTAACCTCACGGACTGGCTGAACTCACTGAACACTAGCACAGGGGAGAGAACACAGCCTCTGATAAAAATCACACTGAATGTGGTAAGAGACACACACTACTGCTGAAAGTATGTTCTCGCTAGTTAGCCTTTTGGACATAATATCTTCTAGGTAACCTACACTTCCACCAACCAACGAAAGCTATATGATTATTGTAAACAAAATGAAAAACAGTGCTTCAAATATTCTCTTGAAGTTTGAATCCAACTTTTTTTTAAAGCACAAACCCATAGAATGTCTTTACACTAACAGTACCAAGAGCTGGTGACAAGTACTTAACTAATGAGAACCATCCATGTATAATTGATATGACACCAATCTTTCATTGCTTAGCTCTACACACAGAAAGGATATGACAAGGCATTAGCCATATGGTTGATGACAACAGAAAACCACCTAATAGGCTAGTCTATAAAGGAAAAAACAGAGCTAGTTTGGCAGCCAGGCCTGGCTGTTGTTTGTTGTTGGAAGTGCTGTACAGACTTTAATAACACGTCTACATGGTATAATTCCCCTCAAAATAGTCAGCAATTATAGTGCGTAAACAGTCCCCTCCTGCCGCTGTGAAACTAGCGAACTCCCAGAGAATCTGGGTAGAGTAGACAGACAGCCGGAGAGGGATTAAAACCGACAGACAGAACACATTTCCCTTTGGAGAGAGACAGGATTCAGGAAGATTAGGCTATTCCCCTCACCCAATATTAGAGGACTTGTCTGAATGTCAGCACTCCTGGAAGTGCAGACTGACTGAAAGGTTCATAGATATGATTATTGAGCTATGGAGACAGGTAGACAAGGAGCTATTAGCAAAGGTCACCAGTACATTTGTTTTCAAAGACAGTTGATCATGACCTCCACCATAGGGTATTCATGCAAATGCTTAACTGAAAGTCTTCTATGAACATGAATATAGAGACATCCTCCTAAACGTTAACTTGTGTCTCTAACTTCTACAACTCTGACATACAGAGGTGTTGAAGCTTTTGACCTTTCATTCTGTAGGGAACTAAAAAGGTAAATGGAAGACAAGAGTTAGCAGGGGAGTGAAATTCATAATTGACATTCTGCTCAGAGAATGTTTCCTGCATGATGTTGGCTGAATGTTCTCTGCCATATTAGAATCTACAACACCTGGTTTTCTAGTGTAGTGCAGTCTTTAGCTGTGAGGTAAAACAGTGATGTTGGCTGAATGTTCTCTGCCATATTAGAATCTACAACACCTGGTTTTCTAGTGTAGTGCAGTCTTTAGCTGTGAGGTAAAACAGTGATGTTGGCTGAATGTTCTCTGCCATATTAGAATCTACAACACCTGGTTTTCTAGTGTAGTGCAGTCTTTAGCTGTGAGGTAAAACAGTGATGGTGGCGAGTGATTTGAAAACAGAATTTCAATTTCACATGTCCCTGTAAGTCATTTGACAGACCAATGCTACAGAATGATGCTCATTCCTACTTCTAGACCCATTATGCTCCAGGTAAAGACTGGCTAAGTGGAAGAACTCAATTATTACCGAGGCCAGATCAACTTGCAGTGCCAGTGACGTGGGCGGCCTTTTTACAAACCGCTCTAAAACAGAGGCAGGTTCACAAAGAGAGGGAGGCTCAGGCAAACTGGCCTGTTCATTATCCGTCTCTGAGAGGAGAGACGACAGCAACCACTTCTATTCTGCTCTGAATCGGGACATTATGAAGGGAGTGCATGTCACAGTAAGACCTGTGGTTTCTCATGGTCATGGTTCAGTGATGCTGCCCGTCAGGTTCAACACATCACATCATGTAACTGATACCATGTTTTGATTACCAACACTGATTGGGCACTTTGGTCATTAAAGATGCATCTAAAGTATGACGTCATCTGACCTGGCAGTGCTGGCACACAAACAGGCAATCTCCCAATCTAAGATGACTATAGGCCTCCAATACAAGGCAGCACAGCAGCCATAGTTACAAGAGATATTTTGGGATTGGGGCAATGAGGCCCTTGATCTACTTCTACTTGTAGATAGCATTTTTATGGCCCTGTGTCCAGTATGAAGGATGTTAGAGGTAGTTTCACGTGCCAATGCTAATTAGCATTAGCACAATGACTGGAAGTCTATGGGTATTTGCTAGCCTGTTAGCAATTGCGCTAGTTAGCAACTTCTTTGAAACCGCACGCAGAGACATAAAAATCTGACTGTGGGAAGTAGATAAAGGGCCTTATTGCCAAAATCCTTAAGTTTCCTTTAAATTCATCCTTATACGCTGTGTTCATTTGAAAGAGAACAAAATGGTGACAATGGAAAGGGCTGTGTGTGACTGTGCATCGGTTCTACCCTGTGGGACATAATTGTATTCAATGTTGGCCTGGACGTCAGTCCATCTCTGCAGAGACCCTTTGGTGCTGTAGCCCTAGGGCCTCGGCTGTTGGAGCTGCATAAAACAGACATCCAATTTAACAGATTTTTTTACTGGTATAGTTCCATCACAGACACAGAGTTTTTATTCATGCTTAGTTAGCAGCATTCAAATGTACAGTACTTCAATAACCGGCTTGTGGGCGGACCCAGAAAAATAAGCTACTGAAACATGGCATAGTGGGGGTGGGAGGGGATGCAGATTCTGGCAGAGGAGGAGACTGGCAAAGACTCAGTAGCACCATGGAAGGTCCAATATAATCCTGTGGTACTGTGCATAGACAAGCTGCTGATTGTCCAATTCTCCCCCAGTGGGTCAAAGCACCCACCACACATGGCCAAGGCTGTATGCACACACACACACTAACTTTGCAGTACCATAGCTATCCGTCTCAGAGACAGGAAACAGACACAGAATCCTATTCCCATCAAAGAATGACAACAACAAAAATCCATATAAATTTTGTTGTTTCTCTGTGCTGATTTTCTTTTCATGTGGCCTTGGTCCATTCAAATATGAATGTGTTCCGTCTATCGGAAGGTTTAAAGAACTGCAGCATTCCCTTCCTGAGGGCAAATAGGGTAGGAATGAAAAGGTCCAAACGTATACCTCATCCATCCACCATTTGGCAGAGCCTGCAAGTAAAGCTCACCGGATGAGAGCTTGTTCCTACAAATAGAAAAAGGCTACTTGGACATATTTTTGTTTGAAGTGAATGGGAGTTGTAGGATGACACTGCAATCCATATTATGATGTGTCAAATTGTATGCAAATACCCCTGAGGGAATGGTGCTTTTCCCTTCCTCTCTCCCCATATGGATCTTTCTAAGCCTTATATCACATTTATGAGCCATATAAAACATGTATGGTACATTATATTTCACACACATTTCAGCCCCCTCAGCTCTGTCTCCATGTCCCATGCTAGGTAAGTGATGGACTATCGTGGTCCAGCCCTCATGCTCTCTCTAAATTACTTATCATGTGGGACTAAATCACTGACAGACAGACCTGGGCTGCATAGCATTACGGAAAACCCACTTAGACAAATAAAGTCTGATGAATGTGACCAAGGGGAGGTTGTGAATGCTTAACAAAAAACATCTAATACTACTATCTGCAGCACTTACAGGCTTAAAACACAGTACCAAGGTCAAAGACACCTTAAGTGAGAGCACAAGGACATGCTATTAGGGATGGGCTGCAAGGTTATCTGGTAAGAGATAGGCCTACATGGCTCTTTATAAATACTGCTTAAAAGAAGGGGTTACTGTAGGGTAAGGGAAGGCATCGGAGAGGATTACTACCCACATGCACTGCCCACTCACACACCAAATTCAAGTGTTTTTAATTAATAGAGAGATATAAGATGCAGTGTGGCACTGTAATCCTGCAGTGGAATTGCGCAGAAAAATAAAATGTCCGGTACCATTCAATAACACTCGATCCCTTCAACCAACAGACATTTGGGCCAAAACAGACCTTCCAGAAATAACTACCATAGATACACCATGTCCATTATGGTAATTTAGGTACAAACATAAGGTCTGCTGGGCAGAACTCACCTTGGTGGTGTCATCATGTGAGCGCTGGTACCGTTTCCAGCGGCATCCATAAATCCCTGTGAGACATGACAAACACAGCTGCCTCTCATAGACCTGCAGGGGTTGGTGCTTCACCATGCTCCTTCAGTCCTGGCACGCCTCCAGACCACTAACATCCCATTGACCAAACTGGAGCCTGCCTGGGAGCGGAACAAGGAAACAGAAACGTCAGTATTGCCTTCAATTCATTCTACAAGGAAATATTGTATCCATTAGGACATGACAGGTGTATGGGTGATTGTTGTAAGTATTTCACTGAGGTGACATTTGAATATCAACAGTCAGCAAGAGAAGAAATTTGAATATCAACATGCCACACGCATTTTACATGCCACACGCACCAACATATTGCACTGAACTAGAAAGACAAGAACGTGGTCGTTGAATTAGAATAGATTGAACCATTATCTCACAATAATTAATTATGGCAGATTAATTTCACTACCCCTTGGGAGAAAAATAGGCCTACAATTTGAACATTGCTAAACTTCGATTGAAGAATTCCCCCAGAATATGAGAGCCTTCTTGATATATATTTTAGTTAAAAGTCTTTAGTTATCTTTAGTTAAAAGTCTATCATCAAAGCATAAAAAACATGTTATAATTGAAGTACTTCAGTAAAATAGAACACAGAATAAAGGGACAGACTGCCATGTGGCACATGGCTGGTGTTTTAGAAATGCCAGGGCCAAATTCTGGTCCTAGTCCGCCCCTGCACAGTACAATGAAAATCACCTTCAGTGCTTTGATGCTAAGCCACAAATTTGAATTGCCATTGTCAAGCCCTGTTTCCAATGACAACTGTGACTGTCTCCCGTGGCTTCCATCGATACAAGGTCAGAGCTAAATTACAATCTAATTGAAAGGACTAGGTGCAGAGTGTCTATTGAACATTACATTAAACTACAATGACATTGAATTTGTTGAATATCCCTTTACTCTCAGAGGATCACAGCCTGGCTGGGTTCTACGGCAGAGTAGAGGGCACCAGGACTTTGTCAAATGTGTGTGTGTGTGTGGTGCCCACTGGGCAGGCAGGGCAGGATCCTGGGCAGGATTACTCAGAGAATGACTAAAGGTCCTGTTGGCTCAGCAGCAACTGATTTCAGTTGCAATAATAACAATAATAATGGCAATAACATTAAGCCAGGGCCTGGCTGGCTCAATAAATGTCACAGTCCTCCTGGGGTATGAAGGAGCATGCTGATCAAGTTAACTCTGAAAAACGCATGCTGATTACAATCTGAAAGTGAAACAACCCAATATCAAGAGTCTAAATAATTGACCTGTACACAAGATTACAACCCAAGATGTGAGTTTAAACTCCAAGTAAACATGATTAACAAAAATGATTACAAATGGAGATTAGAATGCAATATTATCAGCATGTTTCTCAATTGAAGACTGTGCCTGACTTGCTAGTCCTCCCACTGTGCCTGTTTTAAATTGCAGCTATCTGTGAGCAGCAATGTGTTTCAGGAGGGATTTGAAATACATGTTAATTACACCCATCAGCATGCAATCAGGGCAGCGTGAGCTCTGCGGCTTTGGACAGCTGTTTATTTGCCTTATCAGAGGGGGTTGTGCTTCCGGTCATAAGTGGAACTGCCGTGAGGAGGGAATGGGGCTCATCAAGACCCCTCGGTCACACCCCAGCTGGCCCTGTCACCACAGCTCCGTGACCAGACCAGCACTGTTGTGGAGTTTGACTAGTCCTGGTTGAGGAGCTTCAGGGTGCTGTAGGGTTCAGCTGAGGATCAGACACTGCTGCCTGCCCTGCCTCGCAGAAGCACAGTTATTTGATCATCTGTTTTTTGTCTAAATAAATCACATCAGAGCAGTGGATGGCTTTATAACGCAAGCACAAACCACAGGCTTATAAAATCTGCTATGAAAACAAATTGCTGTCCAAAGTCTTCATCCTCCCAGGCTGCACTGCTTCCATCAGAATCCTTTGGCTCAGGGATGTAACTAAGGGACTATATGCACTTCATATCGAATGAACTGGGGTACTAGTACTTCAAGGGTCTAGTGAGGAATGAATATACACCGTTCAAAAGTTTGGGGTAACTAAAAAATGTCCTTGTTTTTGAACGAAGGCCAGAATCCCAGAGTTGCCTCTACACTGTTGACATTGAGACTGGTGTTTTGCAGGTACTATTTAATGAAGCTGCCAGTTGAGGACTTGAGGCGTCTGTTTCTCAAACTAGACACTAACAAACTTGTCCACTTGTGCACCGGGGCCTCCCACTCCCCTTTCTATTCTGCTTAGAGCCCGTTTGCACTGTTCTGTGCAGGGAGTAGTACACGAGATCTTCAGTTTCTTCTCAGAACAAGAATAGACTGACGAGTTTCAGAAGAAAGTTTTGTTTCTTATGTCCAGTTTTATTGCTTCTTTAAGAAACAGTTTTCAGCTGTGCTAACATAATTGCAAAAGGGTTTTCTAATGATCAATTAGCTTTTTTAAATGGGCCTCTGTCAGCCTATGTAGATATTTCATAAAAATAAGGAAAATCTGCCGTTTCCAGCTACAATAGTCATTTACAACATTAACAATGTCTACACTGTATTTCTTATCAATTTGATGTTATTTTAAAATGAGCAAAAAATTTATAAATTGCTTTTCTTTCAAAAACAAGGACATTTCTAAGTGACCCCAAACTTTTTAATGGTAGTTTATTAAAGGGAGTACTGCATAATTAAGTAGGACTGGCTTCTATACTGTGGCACTATCCTGTGTGTGTATTAATACGGAGAAGAAAGGACTTGGGAGGGTCTTAGTTCTATAGACAGGATGACGACACTTAACTAACCAACTTCAAATGTGAGCTCAAGTAAAGCATACACATCTATTCTAGGTCATCCTATTATGTAGTAGGGTTAATAAGCAGCCTGTAGTGAATATCTTGGATCATGATAGTTATTTGTATTTAGACTTCCAGTCCAGATTTGAGAGAAGAGATGGATCATTACACATCTTTACAACACCAACATTAAACATATTGACATGTGTAAACTAATTCAAAGAGTCAAAAAAAAACGTTCATATGATGAGTTTGATCTCCAACATGGGGTCTGGGTGTTGAGGCAGCAGCTTTAACACCCGAGATATGCAAGGGAAGCATTATGGTCATGTTTCTCACAGCGTCAGTACTAGTGATATCAGTCCCTCCTTATTAAAGGCCATATGCATTAACATAATATGCCAATTACGAACCCTCACCGCAATGCACCTTCACAACCAAACATTCCCACTGGTGTTCAGATACAGTAAATGTTATGGTTGTGTGTATACTGTATTGGATCAGAGTTGACAGAGTAAATATAGCCTATGCAGCGTAGAATTTAATTGCAGAGCAATATTGTTCTCATCATATTCAATGTGATCCAATTGCGTAAAAGCATAACTGAAATGTGTATGAAGTGCATTCTCCTCATCACTGTAAGTTTTCCTGAGCATTATGCAATAGTGACCGATTGCCAGTAAAGAAGCTTGGCAGTATACAGTTAGGAGAGTGGGCTGCCCCAACAAAGTCACAGATTGTCTGTGACCGTCTGCTAAACAAGACCAGCTTTTTCTTTACAAAGCCCGAGGTTGTCAAACTATTTGTTGCGGACAGTAAATCACTTGTTGCCTTGAATGCCCTCTGTCCTAATTTCTGAAAAATAAGATTGAAGGGCGAGGAAGACCCCAAAATGTTCATCTTAGATTCTGCTGCCTCATTTCCTCCAATCAAAGAGGCAGAGAGAAACAGTCTGCAGGGTAGGAAATGCTTCAGCACTTTTCCCAGGCCAGCAGACAGAGGGGAGAGGGAGACTCCTTTAACCAACAAACAGATTGGAAGGAGACTGAGGCCAAGTAGCACAGGCCTTCAGCATGACCAGATGCCAGGCCACAGCTATTGGGTTGGAGTGTTACAGAGAACACAGTAGACATCTCTCAGACTCTCATAGCTTCTCATCTTAGCTGACCTAACACACTGGAATCAGCTGGAGCTCAAAGACACAATCGGCTGCTAAACTTTACCGCTCACAGTGTCAGTCGGATTCCGAAGGCTGTTTAAGATTACACAAAGTCTATAGACAATTGACCCTTCGCTAAGCCCTGCCCCAGAATTTAGGGCAAACAATCGCAGCACTCCAACGGATAGCAACTGTCGTCAAGTCCGATATCTCGGACAATCTCACGTTTTAAATCGCATGAAACTGGAAATTAACCAATCCTCTGTCGTTCATGCAATGGAATGGTCAAATGCTTATATATATATATATATATATATTTTTTTTTTTAAGTGCATGGGTGACAGAGAGAAACAAAATGGTACAGTTTGAGGCCATGCGGCAGAAAGTGATAAGAGCGCTGGAGATAATCGTGGGGGCTAGTGGGTCTGGGCAGGTGTGATGTAGTGATGTTTGTATGATGTAGTCGTATGTATGTGTGTTTTGTATCGTTTATAAAATATAAAATCTGATTTTTATTATAATTGCAGGAAAGCCAATGGAAAAACAGTTCATAAAAATCAATGTTAAAAATGGCTAAACAAATTGTACAGTGCACCAGGAGTACTTGTTACGGTGACTCCTGATGTGCAGAACCTGAGTATTTTTCTAATACGAAATTATTGTTATATTGTTTGCTAGCTCAGCTGGTTAGCTAGCTCAGTCTCATTGACCCCCAAGCATTGCTAAAGCTAGCTTACCACTTAGTATAACTAGGTTTTTTTCTAAATGTATGTTAGCTAGCTCCCATGTGCTGTCGCCCTCAGGATATGATTTGAGAACACTAGTTAGCTCCAAAAGTGGTTATAGCTTTGACTGCATGCTGACAGTGACTTAAGAGCCATTCAACATTGTAATGCAGTCCACCACAACATACCCAAGAGTTTCCCAATTAGGAAAGGGTAGTCGGTGTTAAATTTAATTGGGTATTAGAAACAGTTTGAGATCAGGGGATTTCGCAAGTGGTTGAATGGGGAATTGGGCTTCCCGGGAAAATGTTGTCTGAGGTTGCAACAGTAACCAAGGGAGGCGGGGCTTAGCAAAGGGTCAATTGTTTAGAAGGAGCTCTGAGCTCCAAGCATGGATTCCATTTTTCAATTGATAGATGACTTTGGGTCCATTTATTAGTAGCAGGCTTTCTATCATAAGACCACTGTACCTCAAAGGATTTTATTGGCTTTAATAAATCTCTCCTCATTGCAATTAAAAACCACCACCAGCTCCTTGGACAATTGAGCTATGGCCATCAAGCTCATAGATGAATAGGGGAGGCTTTGGTTAATTAAATGCCCTTTGAGGAGTCCATTTTAACGAGCAGGCTGATAGTGCTCAGATCACAGACGTTTAAAGCAGCTCAATCTCGGGCAGAGTTGATCCATCAGCGGAGTGATGACAGTCTCACCCTGTCAGTGCAACGTCTGCCTTCTGTGATTCATCAACACATTTAATTAACAGATGGTTGGTTTTCATTTGGTCAAATGCAACACAAGTTACTTCCGAGTCAGTCACTCTCCCACACGGCTCCAAAACGCTGACACAGCTCCTTGTCCCACTCGCTCTAAATCCCTCGCCAGGAACTGTGACGCATATTCATGAGCCATGAGCACAGAGTGGGCTCCAGCCTCACTCTGCAGGTTTGATAGAGTTCCATGTGCAGTGGGCGGAAATATTTGGTCTCTCCAGTTCCCGTCCTGTATTAGACTCTTCAGGCCTAGTAAAAGGCACCCAAGAATACATTAGGGAGTAGATATAGTGGAAGTATTCATGAGTGCCTACACACTCCACATCAACCCACTGAGGTACAAAAGCACCATCAAAGTGGTTTATTTATAATAATGACACATTTCTTCAAGGAAACATTCACTATTCTGCATTTAGGCATCCCATTTTGAAATAAAATTTGAACTTTGTCTATAATGGGACCATTTATAATGAAACGAGGGGAATCTCAAAAGGCACAATGAAACTCACAATAATTTGCATAAAACAGCAGATAGTGACACAGTGGAAAAAGCTATTATGTAGCCCATCCTCTCATATTTCAAATCCTCTTCCTATATCAGGGGCAATCATTCTAGGTAAACCCTGTTTAGGGAATGTCCTTGTTTTTGTCCAAAATAACATCAAATTGATCAGAAATACAGTGTAGACATTGTTAATGTTGTAAATTACTATTGTAGCTGGAAACCAGAGGTCGACCGATTAATCGGAATGGCCGATTAATTAGGGCAGATTAAGTTTTCAGAAGAATCAGTAATTGGCATTTTTGGACACCGATCATGTCCGATTCACATTGCACTCCGGGAGGAGACTGCGTGGCAGGCTGACTACCTGTTATGTGAGTGCAGCAAGGAGCCAAGGTAAGGTGCTAGCTAGCATTAAACGTATCTTATAAAAAACATTAAATCTTAACATAATCACTTGTTAATTACACAAGGTTGATGATATTGCTAGTTTATCTAGCGTGTCCTGCGTTGCATATAAATCGATGCGGTGCTTGTTAATTTATCATTGACTCACAGCCTACTTCGCCAAACGGGTGATTTAACAAGCGCATTTGCGAAAAAAGCACTGTCGTTGCACCAATGTGTACCTAACCATAAACAACGCCTTTCTTAAAATCAATACACAGAAGTATACTTTTTTTAAAACCTGCATATTTAGTTTAAAGAAATCCAGGTTAGCAGGCCATATTAAACTAGGGGAATTGTGTCATTTCTCTTGCGTTCATTGCACGCAGAGTCAGGGTATATGAAACAGTTTGGGCCGCCTGGCTTGTTGCGAAATAATTTGCCAGAGTTTTATGTAATTATGACATAACATTGAAGGTTGTGCAATGTAACAGGAATATCTACACTTATGGATGCCACCCGTTAGATAAAATACAAAACGGTTCTGTATTTCACTGAAAGAATAAACGTTTTGTTTTCGAAATTATAGTTTCCGGATTTGACCATATTAATGCCCTAAGGCTCGTATTTCTGTGTTTTATATTATAATTATGTATATGATTTGATAGAGCAGTTTGATTGAGCGGTGGTAGGCAGTAAGTGGCTCGTAAGCATTCATTCAAACAGCACTTTACTGCGTTTGCCAGCAGCATTGTGCTGTTAATGACTTCAAGCCCATCAACTCCCGAGATTAGGCTGGCAATACTAAAGTACCCGTTAGAACATCCAATGGTCAAAGGTAAATGAAATTCAAATGGTAGAGAGAGAAATAGTCCTATAATAACTACAAGCTAAAACTTCTTACCTTGGAATTTAAGACTCACGTTTAAAAGGAACCACCAGCTTTCATATCTTCTCATGTTCTGAGCAAGGAACTTAAACGTTAGCTTTCTTACATGGCACATATTGCACTTTTACTTTCTTCTCCAACACTTTGTTTTTGCATTATTTAAACCAAATTGACAGGTTTCATTATTTATTTGAGACTAAATTGATTTATTGATGTATTATATTAAGATAAAATAAAAGTGTTCATTGTTCATTCAGCATTCTTTTGTCATTATTGCACATATTTATAAAAAAAAGAAGAAATAATAACTATTATTTTTTTTAAATTGAACGATTAATAGGCATCGGCTTTTGTGGTCCTCCAATAAAATCGGTATCGGCGTTGGAAAAAAAAATCAGAATCGGTCACCCTCTCTTGGAAACGGCTGATTTTAATGGAATATCTACGTAGGCGTACCATTATCAGCAACCATCACTCCTGTGTTCCAATGGCACATCATGTTAGCTAATCGAAGTTTATCATTTTAAAAAGGCTAATTGATAATTAGAAAACCCTTTTGCAATTATGTTAGCACAGCTGAAAACTGTTAATTAAAGAAGCCATAAAACTGGCCTTTAGTCTAGTTGAGTATCTGGAGCATCAGCAATTGTGGATTCGATTACAGGTTCAAAATGGACAGAAACAAATAACTTTCTTCTGAAACTCGTCAGTCTATTTTTGTTCTGAGAAATGAAGGCAATTCCACGCAAGAAATTGACAAGAAACTGAAGATCTCGTGTACTATTCCCTTCAAAGAACAGAGCAAACTGGCACTAACCAGAATAGAAAGAGTGGGAGGCCTCGGTGCACAACTGTGCAAGAGGACAAGTACATTAGAGTGTCTAGTTTGAGAAACAGACGCCTCACGTCCTCAACTGGCAACTTCATTAAATAGTACCCGCAAAACAGCACTCTCAAGGTCAACAGTGAAGAGGTGACTCCGGGATGCTGGCCTTCTGGGCAGAGTTGCAAAGAAAAAGCCATATCTCAGACTGGCCTATAAAAAGAAAATGTTTAAGATGGGCAAAAGAACACAGACACTGGACAGAGTAACTCTGCCTAGAAGGCCAGCAACCCGGAGACACCTCTTCACTGTTGACGTCGAGACTGGTGTTTTGCAGGCATTATTTAATGAAAAATTTGCTTCTCTTTAAAAAACAAAGACACTTCTAAATTACCCTAAACTTTTGAACGTTAGTGTACATATTATCTCAAATCAACCACCACAACTACTTCGTACCACAGTACACGGACTAGATATCGGTACTTCTTGTATAGTGCATTGGGAAAGTATAGACCCCTTCCCTTTTTCCACTTTACTACCTTACAGCCTTGTTCTAAAATGGATTACATTTTTAAAAAATCCTCAATCTACACACACTACCCCATAATGACAAAGCAATAAGGTGGACATTTTAACTAATTTATTTTAAAAAACAAATACCGTATTTACATACAGTAACAGTCGAAAGTGAGGACACATACTAGAGTTACTGGTCTACTATTTTATTTTTTTATCTATTTGTTCATTTTCATACTTAACGGCATTGTTGGGAATGGGGTCGTAAGTAAACATTTCACGGTAAAGTCTACACTTCTTGTATTCGACGCATGTGACAATTTGATTTGATTTTGTAGCCTACAATCCTGGAATATGCAAATAATGCACGTGGCTGTAAGTGTGCTGTGGCATGACTTTTCATAATGTGAGCAGTCCGAACAGAACATAGCATACACAACAGTATCATCGGCATACATGTGCAGGTAACAATTTTTTACAGAGAAGTCGATATTGTTATTGTAAACAGTAAAAGGTACAGGACCCAGAATCGACCCCTGCAGGACACCTTTCATAATATCCAGGAAACCTGATTTAACGCCATCCGTAGATGTATATTGAGTTCTAACTGTTAAGTCACTTTTAAACCAGTTACATGCAGCCTGGTCTGAGGAAAGCCTCAATTGGCATTGAGTGATCAACAGTATCAAAAGCCTTTGACAGGTCAATGAAGAGTGCAGCACAATGTTGCCTTTTGTCAACAGTTAACCAGATGCTTTATAACTAAGAATGCAGCAGAGATAGTGCTATGACCTGACCAAAAACCTGACTGATGTACATTTAGAATACATTTCAAAGATGAATTCTCAGCTAAGATAGCATTTAGTAAAGATTCTAGTAGCTTAGCTAGGCAAGAAAGTTTAGAAATAGGCCGATAATCAAAATAGGGCACAAGGGTCACCACCTTTGTGAAGGGAGAGTACATGGGTCGCCTTCCAAACCTTGGTGATAGTACCAGATATAATTGTCAGGTTAAAAATATGAGTTAATGATTCAGCAATCAGGGTGGCAGACGGTCTGCAGCAAAAACGGATCATGCATATCAGATCTTAAGCAAGGCATATACATCAATCTTAAGCAAGGTATATAGCACATCACAGATAGTAAATTGTTGAAATGAAAACAAAGATTCAACTAGAAGTTGATGGGTTAACCAGCAGCATACCACCCTGCATCCCACCTCACCCAATGTAGCGTGGATCTTCTTTTTTTCTAAAGTATTTATATTTACTTCGGATCCGGAACCCCTCAACTGAAGCTAGCCAGCTAACTACCAGCTATCAGTCAGCAAACCATTGCTAGCGGTCATCAGCTAACCTTTAGCTCAGAAAGCTCTCGCCAGTTTGAACAACGCGACTCTAACAGAGCGTAACGGACCTATTATTTTTATCCCCGGATTCCCACCACAAACGGAACATTTTCATCTGGATCTTCACTACTAGCTAACCGCAACCACGGATGACTACTCCTGGCTAGCGTTTCCATCGACTTAGCTTGAAGCTAGCTCGGCCAGAGCTCCTGTGCTACCACCGAAGCATACTCCTGGGCTACAATATCCGGACCCACGACCGGTCTATCGATGTCACCGCATGAAGAGGCATAAACAGACTTAACCCCATCGCAACGTCCCCCAAAGGCTAACTTTATAGCCCTTGCTATCTGCTTGCTTGCTAATTCGGCCTGCTAACTGCTAGCTTGTTAGCACAGGACTGCTAACTGTCTGAATCGCCGCGTCCCCAGCCAGCCCAACCACTCACTGGACCCATATTTATTTTCAATCGCTTTTCGATTTTTAATTCGATTATACCTTCCGGTAACCTGCCTCACCCAATGTGATACGGAATCGCTATTATTTTTAGAACACATTCAAGAACCTCCAGAAGCTAACCAGCTAACTAGCTACAAGCTATTTAGTCATTTTTAGCCACTACTAGTGGCTTTTACCTTCTGCACAGCCAGCCAGTTTTTTTTTTTTGCCTGGATAATACTTGCCAGTCTAGCTTCCCTGTCCCATCTACCGCTGCCCCCTGGACACTGTGATCACTTGGCTACATAGCTGATGCCTGCTGGACACTGATCACTTGGCTACATAGCTGATGCCTGCTGGACTGTCCATTAATCACGGTACTCCATTCTGTTTATGTTTTTATCTGTCGGCCCCAGCCGCACTCAGGCTCTGTGTGTAGTTAATCCGACCCCCTCTGCCTAGTCAACGCCATTTTACCTGCTGTTGTTGTGCTAGCTGATTAGCTGTTGTTGTCTCACCTACCGTTTTAGCTAGCTCTCCCAATCAACACCTGCGATTACTGTATGCCTCGCTGTATGTCTCTCTCAAATGTCAATATGCCTTGTATACTGTTGTTCAGGCTAGTTATCATTGTTTTAGTTTACAATGGATCCCCTAGTTCCACTCTTTATACCCCTGATACCTCCTTTGTCCCACCTCCTACACATGCGGTGACCTCACCCATTACAACCAGCATGTCCAGAGATACAACCTCTCTTGTCATCACCCAGTGCCTGGGCTTACCTCCGCTGTAACCGCACCCCACCATACCCCTGTCTGCGCATTATGCCCTGAATATATTCTACCATGCCCAGAAATCTGCTCCTTTTATTCTTTGTCCCCAACGCGCTAGACGACCAGTTTTGATAGCCTTTAGCCGCACCCTCATACTACTCCTCCTCTGTTCCGCGGGTGATGTGGAGGTAAACCCAGGCCCTGCATGTCCCCAGGCACCCTCATTTGTTGACTTCTGTGATCGAAAATGCCTTGGATTTCATGCATGTCAACATCAGAAGCCTCCTCCCTAAGTTTGTTTTACTCACTGCTTTAGCACACTCTGCTAACCCTGATGTCCTTGCTGTGTCTGAATCCTGGCTAAGGAAGGCCACCAAAAATTCTGAGATTTCCATACCCAACTATAACATTTTCCGTTAAGATAGAACTGCCAAAGGGGGAGGAGTTACAGTCTACTGCAGAGATAGCCTGCAAAGTAATGTCATACTTTCCAGGTCCATACCAAAACAGTTCGAACTACTTTAAAACAATGCTACTTAATATAATGTTTACATACGTAGACATATGAGATGAATAATGTAGGGTAAATACTGTACTCTATATCATCTACTGCATCTTTATGTAATACATGTATCACTAGCCACTAAACTATGCCACTTTGTTTACATACCCTACATTACTCATCTCATATGTATATACTGTACTCGATACCATCTACTGCATCTTGCCTATGCCGTTCTGTACCATCACTCATTCATATATCTTTATGTACATATTCTTTATCCCTTTAAACTTGTGTGTATAAAGTAGTAGTTTTGGAATTGTTAGTTAGATTACTCGTTGGTTATTACTGCATTGTCAGAACTAGAAGCACAAGCATTTCGCTACACTCGCATTAACATCTGCTAACCATGTGTATGTGACAAATAAAATTTGATTTGATTTGAATACTTCCGGCCCGTCCTTGGACACTGTGCTATCTAACCTCCAAACGAGCTTCAATGCCATACAACACTCCTTCCGTGGCCTCCAACTGCTCTAGTAAAACCAAATGCATGCTTTTCAACCGTTCGCCACCCTGGATGGTTCCGACCTAGAATGTGTGGACATCTATAAGTACCTAGGTGTCTGGCTAGACTGTAAACTCTCCTTCCAGACTCATATCAAACATCTCCAATCTAAAACCAAATCTAGAGTCGGCTTTCTATTCCGCAACAAAGCCTCCTTCACTCACGCCGCCAAACTTACCCTAGTAAAACTGACTATCCTACCGATCCTCGACTTCGGCAATGTCATCTACAAAATAGCTTCCAATACTCTACTCAGCAAACTGGATGCGGTTTATCACAGATCCATCCGTTTTGTTACTAAAGCACCTTATACCACCCACCACTGCGACCTGTATGCTCTAGTCGGCTGGCCCTCGCTACATATTCGGCGCCAGACCCACTGGCTCCAGGTCATCTACAAGTCCATGCTAGGTAAAAGCTTCACCTTATTTCAGTTCACTGGTCACGATGGCAACACCCACCCGTAGCACGCGCATCTCACTGATCATCCCTAAAGCAAACATCTAATTTGGCCGCCTTTCATTCCAGTTCTCTGCTGTGACTGGAACGAATTGCAAAAATCGCTGAAGTTGGAGACGTTTATCTCCCTCACCAACTTCAAACATCTGCCATCTGAGCAGCTAACCGATCGCTGCAGCTGTACATAGTCCATAGGTAAATAGCCCACCCAATTTTACCTACCTCATCCCCATACTGTTTATATTTATTTACTTTTCTGCTCTTTTGCACACCAATATCTCTACCTGTACAGGACCATCTGATCATTTATCACAAGTGTTAATCTGCAAAATTGTAATTATTCGCCTACCTCCTCATGCCTTTTGCACACAATGTATGTAGACTTTTTTTCTACTGTTTTATTGACTTGTTAATTGTTTACTCCATGTGTAACTCTGTTGTCTGTTCACACTGCTATGCTTTATCTTGGCCAGGTCGCAGTTGCAAATGAGAACTTGTTCTCAACTAGCCTACCTGGTTAAATAAAAGGTGAAATAAAAAATAAAATAGGGTGTCGTCTTTCGGATGGGATGTTAAACGGGTGTCCTGACTCTCTGTGGTCACTAAAGATCCCATGGCACTTATCGTAAGAGTAGGGGTGTTAACCCCTCCTGGCTAAATTCCCCACCTGACCCTCATACCATCACAGTCGTCTAATCATCCCCAGGTTGCAATTGGCTCATTCAGCCCCCCTCCTCTCCCCTGTAACTCTTCCCCAGGTTGTTGCTGTAAATGAGAGTGTGTCCACAGTCAATTTCCCTGGTAAAATAAAATACGTAATAAAAACGCTGTGGGTGGTAGAGGGAAAAGCAGTTGATTGACTGACCAGGGTCAATACACCATCGTTTCTCTAAATTAAAAGCCTGCCGAATATGAAAATGTATTAAAAGTAAAGGTCGGTCGATTAATCAGAATGGCCGATTAATTAGGGCCGATTTCAAGTTTTCATAACAATCGGAAATCTGTATTTTTTTTTACACCTTTATTTAATCTTTATTTAACTAGGCAAGTCAGTTAACACATTCTTATTTTCAATGACGGTGGGTTAACTGCCTTGTTCAGGGGCAGAACGACAGATTTTCACCTTATCTAACGTGTCCTGCCTGAGCATACAAGTATCTGACTGAGCGGTGGTAGGCAGAAGCAGGCGTGTAAACATTCATTCAAACAGCACTTTCGTGCGTTTTGCCAGCAGCTCCTTGTTGTGTGTCAAGCATTGCGCTGTTTATGACTTCAAACCTATCAACTCCCGAGATGAGGCTCGTGTAACCGAAGTGAAATGGCTAGCTAGTTAGCGTGCGCTAATTGTCGTTGTGTTGCTGGTTCGAGCCCAGGGAGGAGCGAGGAGA
Source organism: Oncorhynchus mykiss (assembly GCF_013265735.2). Lineage (NCBI taxonomy): Eukaryota > Metazoa > Chordata > Actinopteri > Salmoniformes > Salmonidae > Oncorhynchus > Oncorhynchus mykiss. Next base: position 28,776,815 of record NC_048591.1, on the reverse strand, counting down.
GGGACTGAAGCTATACTGTTACACTGGCAATACTAAAGTGCCTATAAGAAGATCCAATAGTCAAAGGTTAATGAAATACAAATGGTAGAGGGAAATAGTCCTACAATAACTACAACTTCTTACCTGGGAATATTGAAGGCCATAAAGATCATCAAGGACAACAACCACCCGAGCCACTGCCTGTTCACCCCGCTATCATCCAGAAGGCGAGGTCAGTACAGGTGCATCAAAGCTGGGACCGAGAGACTGAAAAACAGCTTCTATCTCAAGGCCATCAGACTGTTAAACAGCCACCACTAACATTGAGTGGCTGCTGCCAACACACTGACTCAACTCCAGCCACTTTAATAATGGGAATTGATGGGAAATATATCACTAGCCACTTTAAACAATGCTACTTAATATAATGTTTGCATACCCTACATTATTCATATAATATGTCTACGTATATACTGTACTCTATATCATCTACTGCATCTTTATGTATCACTAGCCACTTTAACTATGCCACTTTGTTTACATACTCATCTCATATGTATATACTGTACTCGATACCATCTACTGTATCTTGCCTATGCCGCTCTGTACCATCACTCATTCATATATCTTTATGTACATATTCTTTATCCCCTTATACACACACAAGTGTAAGACAGTAGTTTTGGAATTGTTAGCTAGATTACTTGTTGGTTATTACTGCATTGTCGGAACTAGAAGCACAAGCATTTCGCTACACTCGCATTAACATCTGCTAACCATGTGTATGTGACAAATAAAATTTGATTTGATTTGAAACAACTCAGAGTATTCAACACCAGCTTGTTCAGAAAACCCGGCTGTCAGAACAAGTTGGCCTCTATTGGAGGCCCATATAAAGTTGCATAATATGTCCTCCTGGATCTGTCAACATGTACAGTCTGCACATTTCAACAAGCAACAAGCCTTTTTTATTGATTACTGATTCATAATCATGACCATTAGGTGAAGCTACAAGCCATAGTCTATTCTACCTGAGAAGTTGTGCAAGATATCTAGTAGTGCTATCTATTACCAAGTCATTTCACTCACTGTGCACGCCCTGCAGACAGGAAAGAGCAATAAGTGCTTTAAGAGCTGTGTGAACTGTAAAGAATGAGTAACAAGCCTAATACAGTTACTCGTTTGTGGATTGCTGCCTGGCATATTGAAAGCAGGCGAACAGGCTGTTGCCTTCAATATGCCAGCAGAAGATGAATCATGCATCAATTCAAACTGTAACAGAAAGGCTTGTAGTCGAGGGAAATCAAGACTCCCAGTCAGACCGTTGAGGGATAGCTATCTACTAGCTGTTACCAGGGCCAGGGCTAGCTAGCTACTACCAGAAGAATCAGGAAAGTAGAGTTTAGGCCGCTACCTCAAAGCAAACTACTCACCACCACTGCTCCTCATAGTCCCTATCCACACAAGCACAAAGGAGCCAGGGAACACTCTTCAAAGCTCTGCCGAGAGAGGGGTTGACTTTGTGGGTAAAAAAAATAACAAAAGAGGAATTGACTGAAGTGAAGACTTTGCACCGACTGCAGTGCTTCTGAAACACCTTTTTAGGAAGACTTGAGCCGGCAGGTTCTCAAAAGTCAAACAACAAGGGCGCCTGATGGAATAGGCCCATCTTATCGTGTGATACTGAAGGGTGACCGGATGAACTATAGACATGTTGATCTGTTTACCTTTTGGTGAGGAAGGCAAATGTGATTGAGTCGCACACACACACACTATTTTCAATATAAGCATGTGAAAACAAAGTTCAAAGAGGTGGTGGGTAATTAGTTGTTTTGACAGTTACTCAATATTGTGAACATGAGACTTTAAGCACTGTATTTACTCAAGATGAACTAATGATCCAGTCTTAGAACATCTCCAAAAATAGAGCATGTTAACCTCTATTTCGTAATGATCTAGACAGATATTAGATATGCAAAATCCTGCAAATTAAAAAGATATTCGAAGTAAAATAAATATTTTTTCAGCTACAGCTAAAAAAGGAAGTAGGCCAATCGTAGATTAACATGTGTGAATGCATTTGAATTCCACAAATGGAATATAAATGCGCAATTTGTTTTCAAGTGTCACTGTCATAGGCAGGCATCCGGTGAGGAGTCAGAAGACAGACTGCGAGATGGTACATTCACTCAAATATCATTCCACAACTAACATCAAGCTAGGCATTACAGAAAGAGAATGTCCGAAAGGCACCGTCTTCAGATTGCCAGAAGGCACAGGAAACGTCACAGTAACCTGAAGCACAGTCCCTCTGCAAGTAAAGCGTAATATTGCACAGAGTAGTCACAGGGAAACTTTCCAAACTGCTGACATCTGTGTGCGAGGGTATAATCTAATGTGTTGCAAACAGTGTCATGAGGATAGCTGGCAGCAACGTTTTCCCTTGGCAATAATAACACTGAAGCAAGCAATGAAGAAGCATCTCCATTTCTTAAGATTTACAGTCAATTAGGTTTGCCTAATTAACAGAGTCAACATTTGCAAGCACTGAATTTCCCCAGCTCTACTAAATTCTTCAAAATACTGTACAGCATTGAAAGGCAAGGCTGAGACTAAACCAGATACATCATTCTGATAAATGGGTCACTGCTAAGTCTAATAATGTTTTGGTATTACTGAGAATGATTGAGGGTGTGCCACCGGGTCATTCATTTAATTTAATGTTAATACAATGAATGAATAAAGGAACAGCCGTCACCCAGCTCATTGGGAGCATGATGGCACGCTGGAAGTCTGCCAGGAAAGGTCAGCATTGGGATCATGATAGAGCACCAAAAGTATGCCAGGACAGGAGAGGTACAGTAGAATTGGGTCAAATGCCATAAAGAGATCATCCTCTCAATTTTTATCAGAGAAAAGGATAAATCTCAGAGGAAGGGATCAGGCCCAGTCTCCTCTCATGGGCCAAGGAGAGGTGTGATCTGACGCAGGCAGGAAGAGAAGAGCCGAGCCAGCCAGTTGGTAATGCTGGGTTATACTGCATCCAGGGTGCAATTGGAGTCTGAGCTCCAGAAGGTGATTGATGGAGCTCAGATCAGACAATAGACTTAGATAAATATAGCCTTCTCCTTGGGGAGACATCACCTGCTGGGGCACCAAACAATCTGTTACAACAGGTGTCCTCATATTGCTGTGGGCATACACAGGCAGGCAAGACGGATATGCTGTAATCCAGAATTACCTTCCATATTTTCAAGGATAACATATGAAGATGAAAATTCTAAAATACGCACTAGAGTGGAGATCAGATGGAGAAAAAAAAAAAACATGCAAAGAAGATATTGCATGGATACACAAGGCAAAGAATAATCACACACTGCTAGGTTTCAAACACAGTTTAGTTCTCCTTGATCAAACAGCCAATTAAATCAGACGGGCATTAAATCAGCAGTAGCGCACTTTCAGCCTGTAAAGTGGTGGTGCGTTTCAATGAGTCATGCAGTCTCGGTAACAGTGAGCCCATCCCTCCCAGCAGCCTCTCGGTTATCATGTGGGCACAACATGTTTGCAGACACCTCGTCTCCCTGAGAAGTGAAAGCCTGTGATTAAGGCTACCACAGAGATAGTGGAGAAGAGCAGCGCTAACCAACAGGATGGTGCTAGGGAACACGGTGGAATGTTTGATTAATCACCACACTCATCAGCTAAAGACAACAGCCAGGGTTGGTTGCCATTAACCAAAAGTGGATTTTTTTATTTATTTCACCTTTATTTAACCAGGTAGGCTAGTTGAGAACAAGTTCTAAAGTAGAGTGTTGGAGGCTATTTTATAGATGACGTCGCCGAAGTCGAGAATCGGTAGGATGGTCAGTTTTACGAGGGTATGTTTGGCAGCATGAGTGAAGGATGCTTTGTTGCGATATAGGAAGCCGATTCTATAATTAATTTTGGATTGGAGAAGCTTAATGTGAGTCTGGACGGAGAGTTTACAGTCTAACCAGACACCTAGGTATTTGTAGTTGTCCACATATTCTAAGTCAGAGCCGTCCAGAGTAGCGATGCTGGACGGGCGGGCAGGTGCGGGTGCAGTGATCAGTTGAAGAGCATGCATTTAGTTTTACTTGCATTTAAGAGCAGTTGGAGGCAACGGAAGGAGAGTTGTATGGCATTGAAGCTCGTCTGGAGGTTAGTTAACAGTGTCCAAAGAGGGGCCAGAAGTATACAGAATGGTGTCGTCTGCGTAGAGGTGGATCAGAGAATCACCAGCAGCAAGAGTGACATCATTGATGTATACAGAGAAGAGTGGGACCGAGAATTGAACCCTGTGGCACCCCGATAGAGGCTGCCAGAGGTCCGGACAACAGACCCTCCGATTTGACACACTGAACTCGATCAGAGAAGTAGTTGGTAAACCAGGCGAGGCAATCATTTGAGAAACCAAGGCTGTCGAGTCTGCCAATAAGAATGTGGTGATTGACAGAGTCGAAAACCTTTGCCAGTTGATGAATACGGCTGCGCAGTAATGTCTCTTATCGATGGCGGTTATGATATCGTTTATTAGAACCTTGAGCATGGCTGAGGTGAACCAGGACCAGCTCTGAAACCAGATTGCAAAGCAGAGAAGGTACGGTGGGATTCGAAATGGTCAGTAATCTGTTCGTTAACGTGGCTTTCGAAGACCTTAGAAAGACAGGGTAGAATCGATATACAGTGGGGCAAAAAAGTATTCAGTCAGCCACCAATTGTGCAAGTTCTCCCACTTAAAAAGATGAGAGAGGCCTGTAATTTTCATCATAGGTGCACTTCAACTATGACAGACAAAATGAGAAAAAAATCCATAAAATCACATTGTAGGATTTTTTATGAATTTATTTGCAAATTATGGTGGTGCTCTTATTCTCCGTGGACTTGTGTCCCAGAACTTTTTTGAGTTTGTACTACAGGATGCAAATTTGTTTGAAAAAGCTAGCCTTAGCGTTCCTAAATGTCTGTATATTTGTTCCTAACTTCCCTGAAAAGTTGGATATCACGGGGGCTATTCGATGCTAATGCAGAACGCCACAGGATGTTTTTGTGCTGGTCAAGGGCAGACAGGTCTGGAGTGAACCAAGGACTATATCAATTCCTGGTTCTACATTTTTTTGAATGGAGCATGCTTATTTAAGATAGTGAGGAAGGCACTTTTAAAGAATAACCAGGCATCCTCTACTGACGGGGTGAGGTAAATGTCATTCCAGGATACCCCGGCTAGGTCAATAATAAAGGCCTGCTCGCAGAAGTGTTTTAGGGAGCATTTGACAGTGATGAGGGGTGGTCGTTTGATCGCAGACCCATTACGGATGCAGGCAATGAGGCAGTGATCGCTGAGGTCTTGATTGAAAACAGCAGAGGTGTATTTGGAGGGCAAGTTGGTTATGATGATGTCTATGAGGGGGCTCGTGTTCACGGTTTTGGGGTTGTACCTGGTAGGTTCATTGATAATTTGTGTGAGATTGAGGGCATCTAGATTAGATTGTAGGATGGCCGTTAAGCATGTCCCAGTTTAGGTCACCTAGTAGCACGAGCACAGAAGATAAATGGGGGGCAATCAATTCACATATGATGTCCAGGGCACAGCTGGGGGCAGAGGGTGGTCTATAGCAAGCAGCAACGGTGAGAGAGACTTGTTTCTGGAAAGGTGCATTTTTAGAAGTAGAAGCTCGAATTGTTGGTACAGACCTGGATAGTAAGACAGAACTCTGCAGGCTCTCTTCGCAGTAGATTGCAACACCACCCCCTTTGGCAGTTCAATCTTGGTGGAAAATGTTGTATTTAGGGGTGGAGATTTCAGGGTTTTTAGTGGTTTTCCTAAGCCAGGATTCAGACACGGCTAAGACATCCGGGTTGGCAGAGTGTGCTAAAGCAGTGAGTAAAACAAACTTAGGGAGAAAGCTTCTAATGTTAACATGCATGAAACCAAGGCTTTTACAGTTACAGAAGTCAACAAATGAGAGCACCTGGGGAGTGGGAGTGGAGTTAGGCACTGCAGGACATGGATAAACCTCTACATCACCAGATGAACAGAGGAGAAGTAGGATAAGGGTACGGCTAAAGGCTATACGAACTGGCCGTCTAGCACATTCAAAACAAAGAGTAAAAGGAGCAGGTTTCTGGGCACGATAGCATAGATTCAAGACATAGAGTGCAGACAAAGGTAAGGTAGGATGTGAGTACATGGAGGTAAACCTAGGCATTGAGTAATGATGACAGAGATATAGTCTCTAGAGATGTTTTAAACCAGGTGATGTCATCGCATATGTAGGAGGTGGAACATGGTTGGTAAAGGCATATTGAGCAGGGCTAGAGGCTCTACAGTGAAATAAGTAATCACTTACCAGAACAGTAATGAAAGAGGAATATTGATATTAGAGAGAGGCATGCGTAGCCAAGTGATCATATGGGTCCAGTGAGTGTTTGGGCTGGCTGGGGACACGGCGATTCAGACAATTATCAGGCCGGGGCTAGCAAGCTAGCAGACCGGGGCTAGCAAGCTAGCAGTTAGCAGATCGCTGGTCCTTTAGTGGCAGGGCTGAAATGCAGTGGAAATGTTTGAGGGGATTCAGTTCATTTGCATGGCAAAGAGGGAGTTTGCAATTCATTGCAATTCATCTGATAACTCTTCATAACTTTCTGGAGTACAGTCGTGGCCAAAGGTTATAAGAATGACAAATAATGACAAATATTTATTTTCACAAAGTCTGCTGCTTCAGTTTGTTTGATAGCAATTTGCATTTTCTCCAGAATGTTATGAAGTGATCAGATGAATTGCAAAGTCCCTCTTTGCCATGCAAATGAACTGAATACCCCAAAAACATTTCCACTGCATTTCAGCCCTGCCACAAAAGGACCAGCTGACATGTCAGTGATTCTCTCGTAAACACAGGTGTGAGTGTTGACGAGGACAAGGCTGGAGATCACTCGGTCATGCTGATTGAGCTCGAATAACAGACTGGAAGCCTCAAAAGGAGGGTGGTGCTTGGAATCATTGTTCTTCCGCTGTTAATCATGGTTACCTGCAAGGAAACACGTGCCTTCATCAATGCTTTGCACAAAAAGGGCTTCACAGGCAAGGATATTGCTGCCTGTAAGATTGCATCTAAATCAACCATTTATCGAATCATCAAGGACTCAAGGAGAGCGGTTCAATTGTTGTGAAGAAGGCTTCAGGGCGTCCAAGAAAGTCCAGCAAGCGCCTGGACCGTCTCCTAAAGTTGATTCAGCTGCGGGATCGGGCACCACCAGTACAGAGCTTGCTCAGGAATGGCAGCAGGCAGGTAGGTATGAGTGCATCTGCACGCACAGTGAGGCGAAGACTTTTAGAGGATGGCCTGGTGTCAAGAAGGGCAACAAAGAAGCCACTTCTCTCCAGGAAAAACATCAGGGACAGACTGATATTCTGCAAAAAGGTACAGGGATTGGACTGCTGAGGACTGGGGTAAAGTCATTTTCTCTGATGAATCCCCTTTCCGATTGTTTGGGGCATCCGGAAAAAAGCTTGTCCGGAGAAGACAAGTCCACATGCCAGCAGCATATCACCCTGCATACCACTGCTGGCTTGCTTCTGAAGCTAAGCAGGGTTGGTCCTGCTGGAAGTGGTGTTGGAGGGCCGGTAGGAGGCACTCTTCCCTCTGGTCTAAAAAAATATCCCAATGCCCCAGGGCAGTGATTGGGGACACTGCCCTGTGTAGGGTGCAGTCTTTCGGATGGGACATTAAACAGGTGTCCTGACTCTCTGAGGTCATTAAAGATCCCATGGCACTTATCTTAAGAGGTGGGGTTTTAACCCTGGTGTCCTGGCTAAATTCCCAATCTGGCCCTCAAACCATCACGGTCACCTAATAATCCCCAGTTTACAATTGGCTCATTCATCCCCCTCTCCCCTGTAACTATTCCCGAGGTCGTTGCTTCAAATGAGAACGTGTTCTCAGTCAACTTACCTGGTAATATAAAGACAAGGTGAGCGCTATCATCAGTGCTGTGTCATGCCAATAGTAAAGCATCCTGAGACCATTCATGTGTGGGGTTGCTTCTCAGCCAAGGGAGTGGGCTCACTCATAATTTTGCCTAAGAACACAGCCATGAATAAAGAATGGTACCAACGCATTCTCCGAGAGCAACTTCTCCCAACCATCCAGGAACAGTTTGGTGACAAACAATGCCTTTTCCAGCATAATGGAGCACCTTGCCATAAGGCAAAAGTGATAACTAAGTGGCTCGGTGAACAAAACATCAATATTTTGGGTCCATGGCCAGGAAACTCCCCAGACCTGAATCCCATTGAGAACTTGTGGTCAATCCTCAAGAGGTAGGTGGACAAACACAAATCCACAAATTCTGACAAACTCCAAGCATCGATTATGCAAGAATGGGCTGCCATCAGCCAGGATGTGGCCCAGAAGTTAATTGACAGCATGCCAGGGCAGATTGCAGACTTCTTGAAAAAGAAGGGTCAAGACTGCAAATACTGACTCTTTGCATCAACTTCATGTAATTGTCAATAAAAGCCTTTGACACTTATGAAATGCTTGTAATTATACTTAATTTATTAATTTATTATTTAAATAGGCAAGACAGTTAAGAACAAATTCTTATTTTCTATGGGGTTAACTGCCTGTTCAGGGGCAGAACGACAGATTTGTACCTTGTCAGCTCGGGGGTTTGAACTTGCAACCTTCCGGTTACTAGTCCAACACTAACCACTAGGCTACCCTGCCGCCCCATTAACTCCTTCCATAGTAATATCTGACAAAAAATATTTAAAGACACTGAAACTTTGTCATTCTCAAAACTTTTGGCCATGACTGTACTTGAGGAAAATAGGCACGTTTCTCAACATATACCGTTTGATTGCGTGACGATGAGCTTCGCAACCGCGTGACGCAGCTTGATAACATGAATGAGATTGTCGACCAGTCTGCTGGGTGGGGCATTATACATTCCTTCATTGGATTCCTATGTCCTTTCTATAATATCTCTGGCAACGGCACCATGCAATGCACCCTGGATTAAAGGAGCAGACAAAAAGGAAAAATGTGCTAGACCCGTTAAATTACATATTTCCCATTCGAGAGAAGAAATCCTCCCAAATTATGTCAATGGACAGTATTGAAATCTGACATGTACGATAGACGTTTCCACGGTCCTACGTCATACCGGACAAATTTCTGCCTGCTTGAATGGCAATAACTCACATACACATGAAAACATGAAATTACCCATGGAATTGACAGAAGATCACTTAGAGATGCACAAAAACAATATAACACTCCAAATGGGTGAACCTTTCCTTTAATGATCGTTACCCTCAGGTATTTTATTGGCCATTTCTGCCTCCAGGCTTATATGAGACCTGCAGCCATCCTCACCATCAACCAGACATGATGTAACATGAGCTGCTGGCTGGCAAATTCCATGCAGAACAGAAGTCAGTCTGGTGTGTTCAAACACCGTCCTGCTGGCCTGTGGGCAGGCTGGCATCTGCCTCTGTGGCTGCTTCTCTACTATTCCAAAACTGACAGCAGGTGCAGGCCATCTGGGGATCCCTCCTCTCCACCTAGCTTCATAACAAGGCTTGTATTTATATATTTTTTGCAGTCTCAAGAAGCTATGAAGTATTTGAAATCGTATTGCTACAGTAGCAGCAGTTTGTGTGAGGGGATGTTCACCGTGGTTGGTTTTTAGAACTCTTTTAGATACGGAGGATTAGGCTACATGGCTAAAGGAGACTTAATAACACGTAAAAATACATGTTATGCACCATGAAGTTTTAGGTTTGAAAATGAATCCAAAATTACTTGTTTTTGGATACACAGGACATAGATCGTGGAATGGAAAGAGATCATTAAAATATGCTATGGTGGGGCTTCCCGGGTGGCGGAGTGGTTAAGGGCGCGTTAAGGGTTACGGAAGCCCACTGCACCAATGTGCCCGGACGACGCTAGGCCAATTGTGCCAGCTGTGCCACCAGAGACCCTGGGTTTGCGCCCTGTCGTGACCGGGAGGTCCGTGGGGCGACGCACAGTTGGCCTAGCGTCGTCCGGGTTAGGGAGGGCTTGGCCAGTAGGGATATCCTTGTCTCATCGCGCACCAGCGACTCCTGTGGCGGGCCGGGCGCAGTGCACGCTAACCAAGGTTGACGGGTGCACAGTGTTTCCTCCTCCGACACATTGGTGCAGTGGGCTTCTGTGTTGGATGCGCGCTGTGTTAAGAAGCAGTGCGGCTTGGTTGGGTTGTGTATCGGAGGACGCATGACTTTCAACCTTCGTCTCTCCCGAGCCTGTACGGGAGTTGTAGCGATGAGACAAGATAGTAGCTACTAAAAAACAATTTGATACCACGAAATTGGGGAGAAAAACGGGTAAAATTCAACAACAAAAAAAAGAATTATGCTATGGTCCATTTTATAAAACTACAAATTATATAGCAATTCATAATGTGTAATTGCAACAATTTGCCCAGCCACTCCAGGACTGAAGCAGTAGGACTATTGTTCAGCAAGAACTCTTTACAATTATCGATACATTCTTCCCAACGGGCGATTCGCCTCTCGTTTTGACCTTTCTCCACATAGCTGGGGATTCTTACCTAACAAATCCTTCATGCTCGTTTACAACAAAAAAGGCCCTTGGTTGTGCCAGCAGAGAACCCCTGTCAAATACTGTAGAAATGTAGTATTTCAGTGGCTGGGTTATACCTCCACATGAAAAAGAACCCCTAGAAAAATCTCAGTTTTTACTGCCTCTAGTTCATTGGCTGAAGCAGCATCTCAGATGAAGGAGCAACAGAACCAGGCACTCCGTCTGAACAAACAGTGCTTTGACCGGCCGGTCTCAAGTTGCATTACCACCCCCTCCCCCCCACCTGGGGCGCTTCCTCAAACCTTGTCCTGTCTGCCTCACACAATGTTCCCAGTGTCTCCTGCTGGTACTGCCTGCTCAGTATTAAAACAATTGCTCAGCTCTCCCAGGTCGAGCTAGGCCAGAGAAAGTAATTCTGGTGTTTGCGCCTAGTCATAGGTGCTGATACTATGGCCTAGAAAGGAAACTGCTGACAAAGGCCTCCGTGGCATGCAGGCACCAGGGGAACTATTGTTGTGTGAATGAATGAAAGCCATTCGCCGTTTGTGTTTTACGGTTCTCATTAACTCATTGCGTGCTCTACAGTACAGCCGTGTTTTACTGTACTGAATGTAGGACGCAGGCAGTATCTGTATGCCTGGGTGATAGATGGTTGGTCTGTACAGTAGCCATCTGTCTGTTTTTGGCATCACACAGAGCTATGTCCTCATCAGGTGACTTTCTCCTCAGAGTTGAGGAAGACAGTCAGGGACAGACAGACAAGCCCAGTCTGTGATGCAGTCCTTGTTCATCTCACTCTCCCCCTTTCCACTGGTCCCATGCAGAGAAAGATGGGGCACTACTGACTGTTCAATTCATTGGAAGGTTCATTTCATCCTTGTTTTACAGGATAAACATTTGCATCTGCAAAGACAAGGAACACACTTGGCTCAGACTTACCATATGGTGGGAATTTTACCACACTCCTACTTCTCAGGGTGAAATAAAAACAATCATCCTTGATATTCTGTTGTACTAGTAATGCCTTTCACCTTGGGGGTAGAAATATGACAATTGGGTGCCTCTTGCTTTGAGTCTAGCTAATATTCTCATCAAGCTATGGAGACTAAGAAAACATGTCGATTAGTGATGAAAAAAAATCTATACAGAAACATATCAGGATATTATTTGACAATAAATTGTATTGACAATATTGCAATATTATTTTTGCGCTAGTTGGCTAAACCTGCAGCAAAACTCCAGCATTTTTCCTTCGAGCCAATTTGTTTTTAGCACTTTTATTTCCATGACAGGTGAGAACTCATTTTCTCATGGCTCTCGTCCTTGTGCAGTAGACAGGTGAGCAATTTGTTTAGAACATCAAAACGCAATAAAAATCATAGTATTGAATCACAACATATAGAAAAAGGGAATCGCAATACATATATTGTGAAGTCCCTGGCAATCCCCAGCCTTAATGCCAATGTCAGTTGTTCAAATAAGCTTTAATTTCTGGCAAAAAGCAGTGCAAACTGTACTGATCTAATAAGGTAAAGGCTTAGAACCCCCTACTCTTGACCAATCACCGACGAATGGGCATACACTTCGCTTGCCTCAAGAAAAAAAGTATGTATTGGGGTATTGTGTGTAGATTGCTGAGGATTACTGTTATTTGTTATCCATTTTTGAATAAGGCTGTAATGTAAAAAAAAAGTGGAAAAAGTCCAGGGGTCTGAATACTTTCTGAAGGCACTGTGTGTAGCCTAATTGAAAATGGACTGGAAATTCAATGACAGCTCATTTGAATTCCTCACCTTTGCTCTAAGGCCAACAGCCTGTCTTAAGGCGTCCGCTTGCTTCCCAGCCGAAACAGTTTGAAACAGTTCCTGCATATATTATGACAACATTTTGTGACATTGTTTGTTTGTTTTGGACTTCAGTGAGGAGTTGTGTGTCTGTTCGGGCACAGATTTTTTTGAGGCAAGCCGAAGTGTATGCCCCTTCGTCGGTGATTGGTCAAGAGTAGGGGGTTCTTCAAAAAAGTATTTGTCATTCAACGAGAAATGACTTGTTCTTACACATTTTTCATTGAGAAATACTGCACCAAACATCTTAGTTAGACGTAAAATTGTGCGACTAATAACTCCTCTGCAAAAAAACTCAAGAAATCTGTCATTAAATTTTATCTTAGATTAATTCTGACCATTTTGAAGAAACACACAACGAAGGAAGCCTTAAATTTTAGAATAAGGCTGTAAATGTAATAAAATGTAGAAAAGGGGTCTGAATACTTTCCGAATGTACTGTGTGTATGCATGCATGTATACTCACACTACCGTTCAAGGTTTAGTCACTTAGAAAAGCACACTTGTCAATTGAAATAACATCAAATTGATCAGAAATACAGTGTAGATATTGTTAATGTTGTAAATGTCTATTGTAGCTGGAAACGGCTGATTTTAATGGAATACCTACATAGGCCCATTATCAGAAACCACCACTACTGTGTTCCAATGGCACATTGTGTTAGTTACTCCAAGTTTATCATTTTAAAAAGGCTAATTGAGCACTAGAAAACCCTTTTGCAATTATGTTAGCACAGATGATAACTGTTGTTCTTATTAAAGAAGCAATAAAACTGGCCTTCTTTAGACGAGTTGAGTATCTGGAGCGTCAGCATTTGTGGGTTCGATTACAGGCTCAAAATGGCCAGAAACAAAGAACTTTCTCTGAAACTCTTTAGTCTATTCTTGTTCTGAGAAATGAAGGCTATTCCATGCAAGAAATTGCCAAGAAACTGAAGGTCTCGTACAACACTGTACTACTCCCTTCACAGAACAGCGCAAACTGGCCCTAAACAGAATAGAAAGAGGAGTGGGAGGCCCCGGTGCACAACTGAGCAAGAGGACAAGTACATTAGTGTGTCTAGTTTGAGAAACAGACACCTCGCAAGTCCTCAACTGGCAGCTTCATTAAATAGTACCCGCAAAACACCAGTCTCAACGTCAACAGTGAAGAGGCGACTTCAGGATGCTGGTCTTCTAGGCAGAGTTCCTCTGTCCAGTGTGTGTTCTTTTACCCATCTTAATATTTTATTTTTATTGGTCAGTCTGAGATATGGCTTTTTCTTTGTAACTCTGCCTAGAAGGCCAGCATCCCAGAGTCACCTTTTAAAATAACAAACTTCGATTAGCTAACATGATGTGCCATTGGAACACAGGCGTGATGGTTGCTGATAATGGGCCTCCGTACGCCTACGTAGATATTCCATTAAAAAAAATGTGCTTTTCTTTTAAAAACAAGGACATTTCTAAGTGACCCCAAACTTTTGAACAGTAGTGTGCACGCACACACACAATGAAAATATAAACCACGTAAAGTGTTGGTCCTATGTTTCATTAGCCGAAATAAAAGATCCCAGAAATGTTCCAAACACACAAAAAAACGTGTATTTTTCTCAAATGTTACGCATACATGTGATTACTTCCCTGTTAGTGAACATTTCTCCTTTACCAAGATAATCCATCCACCTGACAGGTGTGGCATATCAAGAAGACGATTAAACAGCTTGATCATTAGAGGTGCACCTTGTGCTGGGGACAAAAGGCCACTATAAAATGTGCAGTTTTGGCACACAACGCTACAAATTTCTCAAGTTGAGGGGAGTGCAATTGGCATGCCTAATGCAGGAATGTCTACGAGAGCTGTTGCCAGAGAATTTTATGTTAATTTCTCTATCATAAGTCATCTCCAACTAAATTTGAGAATTTGGCAGTACGTCCAACTGGCCTCACAACCGCAGACCATGTGTAACCACGCCAGTCCAGGACCTCCACTTCCAGCTTCTTCACCTGCTCAATCGTCTGAGACCAGCCACCCCGACAGCTGATGAAACTGAGGAATATTTGTCGGTAATAAAGCCCTTTTGTGGAGAAAAAAAAAATTCTGATTGGCTGGGCCTGGCTCCCAATTGGATGGGCCTATCCCTTCCCAGTCCCACCTATGGCTGCACCCCTGCCCAGTCATGTGAAATCCATATATATTAGGGCCTAAAGAATTAATTTAAAATTGACAGATTTCCTTCTATGAACTGTAACGGCATAAAATCTTTGAAATTGTTGTCTTTATATTTGCTAAAGGGGTGTGGTTTGGCAAGCTGTAACTCTGTTCTTATATTAGGCCTACTCATCACACCAGGATACATGGGGGGGAGGTCAAAAAGAGGGTGTGTCTAAACTAGAGATAGGGGGTCGGAGGGTGGGTGGGTGGTGGAGGGCTTACCTCCCACAGGACAGGCTGTAATAACAGGCTCTCACCGTCTTCCGCTCCCACATGTTAATTAGGATAATACCACACTGCCATTTCATCTCGCCTGCTAAATTGAGGGAAACACAGTTGTTGTCTTAGTGATAGAAGCTTTTATTATAGATGTAAGACCAACAGCAGATCTTGACTGTTGTCTTTCTCAAAGAACACACAATGGCTATAAAAATAAAAAAAAAACGAACGATGGAACCATTTATGGGATGAACATTCCTCCGGCAGTTTGCGCCCCCAAAAGCAATTATGAAAACAAGATGGGCTGCATGATATTCTTAGATAAAGATAAATGTTGAGAACCGCACAAGTGCAATGAACACTGCTCAAAATACAGAAAAACCTATAGTCTGAGAAAAGGCGCCACATATTAGTCCATCATAACATTTCATGTCATCTTAACATTTGTATTATGATATTTATAAATAAACAACGGATAGTGGGACTGATACTCTTCTTCAGAATCAATTACTGTGAAACTCAAACTGTGACACAAACTCCAGTCAAGGAGTGGGCTCTGGGCAACCCCTATCAGTGTGTCTGGTGTGTGTGTGTATGGAACACATAATAGCAATAACTGTTGAGGACACTGGTGCATTCCATGGAATGTTCTAGTCCAATCTCCTACAGCGTGTCTGTTCTAACCAGACTGCTGCAATAATGCTGAGTTAAGCATTAAAAACGAAAGATTTCAGCATTTTAACACCAATATCTATAATAAATGTTTTGTTAAGTTTTGACACCCGCCAATAACTTTATACATCTGGTCTGTTTTCATCTGGAGTGGAGAAATTGCCATCAAACACCCGAGTTGTGTGCGTCAAAATAAAATGCATTGCTTCACACAACAAATATGATGACTCACTGTCAGTCAACGCTGATAGCATTCTTGACAGAGTATATATCGCATAGCTTCAAAAGCTCACACAGACAGTTTTATAGCCATAGATGTGTGGTTGGGGAACTCTGCAGTTTGTTGTTATACATTTTGAAATTCTCCATACCTTAGTGGTGGCTGCTGATTGGTTGAATACCCTGGGTGCGATGTGGTTGGAGTTGTCAACAAAGCATCATGACAGAAATATTATGCCAAGTTTTCAAACTACTGGTAGTTTATTTGAGAAGATGCATAAAGCGATCTGTGCATTTGAACAACAGCATAAATACACCTATTTCACTTTTGCATGTCAAAAACATAATGCTCACTGCTGCGTATGCTGCCACTGTTTTGAACAGATTTAGAACGAGCAGCCAGCAAACGGGTGCACCACGTAGAACGCAACAAGCATGCAAATACAATAACTGAAAACACATTATCTAAATGGGGGTCATTTTATTTATTTATTTTACCTTTATTTAACTAGGCAAGTCGGGTTAAGAACAAATTCTATTTTCAATGACGGCCTAGGAACAATGGGTTAACTGCCTGTTCAGGGGCAGAACGACAGATTTGTACCTCGTCAGCTCGGGGTTTTGAACTTGCAACCTTCCGGTTACTTGTCCAACGCTCTAACCACTAGGCTACCCTGCCGTAAACTCACGTAAACTTGTACATCGCCTTGGTCTGTACAATTGCCCTTATTTTAGTGCCCCAAAAACGTAATACTTCCAGATCAACTGTAATGTCAACACCATTGTAAAGCACAATTTCTCCCCTTTCCAACAGAATCAATTACATGACCTAAACACTGCCCGTTTCTGCATAATTCAAGCAGGCAATGAGCCCTGTCGGGTCTTTTTAAAAATGGTGGGTGGGGAATCGAAACTAATGCGTGATAGTGAGAAGGAGAGATGTCGTGTGGGTAATTTGCTTTTTTTCACTCACTGTCCAACTTATCACCTTATCGCCTCTAAAATGTAAATAAAACACTATAAAGAGTTTATCTAATGTGTCATTACATACCTATTTGAAGGTTTGTGTCGAATTTGAAACAGGTTTTTGGGCGGTGCTAAAGTGATCTTAGAAGGTAACAGCGGCTTTGAGAATGATGATCGCATGCAAGTGTAGCCGATGTGAAATGGCTAGCTAGTTAGCAGTGGTGCGCGCTAGTGGCGTTTCAATCTGTGACATCACTTGCTGAGACCTTGAAGTAGTGGTTCCCCTTGCTCTGCAGGTCGGGGCGAGGGGACAGACCTAAAGTCTATACTGTTACACAATGATGACCCAAAAAAATGACTTGGTATCCCCCCCTTAACCCCGTCACTGTCCATTTCTTGTTTTTAAACGATGAGAGAAGTGCTACACCTGGTGGAGAGAGATTGCAAGACAGAAATAGTAGCTTTATGCGTACTGTACATTATGACATGACACAGCAAGATGTAACGGAGGGTCCTTTTTTCAACTTTTCTCCAATACTATAGAGCAATTACCATGTCGATCAACGCTTGAGTAGAAACGTAGTTCACACCCCCGATTTTGAAGTCAACACAGTCCCATTAGTTTTCTTTGTAGCCTCGTTTGAATGTTGCGGTTGTGCACATTTGTACGGGGTGAGTTTACGTTAGCTAGCTAATCATGTCACAAAGTATTTTGAAATAACTTCATATTTCCGAGTTAGTCAAATATTAGTTTTGAAAGACTTGAAATTGGAATGGTAGCTAGCAAGCTACCAGCTAGCTAGCTGTTTATCAAATGTAGATTAAACTAAAACTTTAAATAAAATTGTTTATTTATGTTTCTCAAAATTACTGTAGCTGCCTAATTAATTTGATCATGCTTTGTGATACACCCGGTTTTATGCTGTTTTAGTCCACACAACATGTCACACTGTCACCAACAGTACAACCTGATGAGGACTAGAGCCGACATAGAAGTTCTGACTAAACGCCCATTTGAGCGACGCAGGACGGGTCCATTTACTTTGTGCGGTTATAATTTATGCTAGCAGTTCCCCCTCAAAGCAAATAGCTGGCATAACAATCCAAGCAATGTTCGCACGCACAGCCTATGCGCCCGTTGAGGCGGAACTGCTGCTGCTGGCATTCACTGAGGGGCAGTAACTGAACAGCTTGTTTGAACCATATATTTTTGAAACAGGAAAATGTACACATTTACCACACTTGTATAAGCATTTAAAACAGAATCCATGAATGATATAATATATAGATTTTGCCATCACAAGTGGGGCGCCGCACCTAACGAACTACTGGGCGTTAGGATAAAAGCCAGCACCTGACAATATGTTATTGCTGCTTCATAACATCCATAGATCTGGAAGTGAAACCCGCATGTTCAAGAATAGTGAAAGTTGCTGCCAGATCTATTTGACTGTAAAATGGGCAGATGAAATGCCTGTATAGGCTGGTTGTCTGCGGTGGTGTGTAGCCTATAAATAGATACATAATACATCCATAGCTTAATACAGTCAAGTGTTTTCCACCCATAGGCTATGTCTCGCCATACACGGGCGTGTCCTTTGTAGCCTATTGGGTTAATACAAGGTGTGAATTAATTTAATGATAAGTATACCCTGCATGTAAACTTCTGAATTACAGAAATAAAAAGGACATTTGAGTGAATGGACGAATAGGTAGGTTATTTTGTCACAAAGTAAATAACCACCGTGTTTTGTTAATTTTCAGCAACAAACTACTTTACAAAGTAAGTGTTTCATACCATGGCATGGCAACCACTTACTTTAACTGCTCAGATACTCTAGGCTAGTACTACAAACGCTACCCGCCGTTTGGATATGACAAGACTTACTTACCTCTATCAATTATTTCAGGCTTTTTCTCCCAAGTGAAGTTGTAGATTTTTACGAAGTCCTCCGACCAACTGTCCTCACACCACTCAACAAATGGGCTGCTGCCTGTGTTGAGGTGGGTGACCGCCAAAGGTTGTTAAATACTACCGAGGACAAAAGGAAATGTGTCCTGCCACAACAAAGGTAAAAACATTCGACCCAGAGTTATTCTGTTAAATTCCACTTCGTGGGTTTATGTTAAATTGAAGTGTGTATCAGTTTAACATAATTAGCTCAGTAAATATTCCAGGGTCAGCCCTCTGAGTTTAACGCATGCCTCGTCTATGAACACCGGGCGAGTAAATCAATTGAATGACTACCAGTGGGCGGAGTTGTAGCTTTCTCGCCTGCCCTCTTGTAGAACTGGTATTTACAGTGAAAGAGCGTCCCCCCTCTTCCGGCACGCGACATCTCCCATTGTAGGAAGCTTCAAAAGGCAAAAAAAACAAAAGAATGGATGGGGTTATGTTAATGTTAAACTAATCAAATATAGCTCTATAACCCACAACATAGATACAGTACAATTTTATATAAAGTGTCTCTGATTGTGGCTCTGGTGGGGCATTGCCAAAGTCATCACTGACTCAATATCCATTTAATAAAGAAAAGGGTTAAACACATCCATGGCCCGATTCAGACCCAAGTTAAGTGCGTTTAAATGGAGAGTAATTACCTTTTTATGTGCTTTTCTCACTATGTGTATTCTGACCTTGAACTTCAGCATGAGAATAGCATTCTATTGACCCACTATTCGTTTGAGGTGAAGTTCGAATAAATGGTGTGGCAGAGGTGTCTCCACTACAGATACCTGTATTCCGACCTTGACTTAATTCCCTCATATAATTCCACCACCTTTACACTGAATAAATCATAAATAAGGTTGAGTGAAGCTGCTGGTTCTAAGTGGGAAATCATCTACTTTATTTTTCTTATAGAAATAACACCATTCTCCATGCACTATAATTTATAAATTGATAAGAGCTATTGATATGAGCAAGGTAAAGGAGTAATCAGATTGGAGAAGGGGATTGTAAATACACATCGCAATTGTTTTAGATGATTTTTCCTAATGATCCCTGGAGATGAATGTGAAACCTGCCATATGGAAACAGATGTATTGCGGACCCTTTTGCACAGTGAAATAGAATATTAATAGCTGTGCCGTAATTCTGAATTTTAATGGTGTGGCCTCATAATTTGCGTGGATGAAATGGAGACCCAAGCTATTGGCTTCTATAGGGACCTGCAGAGTTGATATATGCGCTTAAGAATGTTTTGATTATATGCCTGGGCTTTACTCTGTTTTCTTTTACAATTTGTATCATGTTAACTGTTAGCCACTATCAGGAGCCACAGTCACTAATACCTACATGCATTTATTTTTTAATCATTCCATTCCATTCTGTTTAAATCAAATCAAATCACATTTTATTTGTCACATACACGTGTTTAGCAGATTTAGCAAAATGCTTGTATTATCTTTCTTTCCTCTGTGTAGTTGTTCCTGAGGTTCACTAGCATTAGTGGATCATATTAGGCTAACGTTGTGCAATAATTTGGGACATGTAGCCTTTTGAATCATTATGGAACTCATACCACACGTAGCAGGTTAAACCTGGAGCCTGGCGCACGGTTCATGAAGATTGGACTGTTGTCATACAGTTCCATGATTAGTGAGAATTAGGATGGATTTGTAGGACTATTGTTCAACCCCTATTGTACACTTTTTTTCCACCTTCCAATATTTTATGGATTGAGATTGAATATAACAATTTTCAGGGTGAATCAAACCACTATTTTTTATTCCTAACCAAAAAATGTGCCTAAGATCAGAGTATTTTTAAATCTACCAGTAGGTGCTAAAACAGACAAATATGCATAGATGGCTTTCTTTCATTGATCCTTATATTCTGACCTCGTTTTCTCGATGTATTCTATTGAGTCTGTAGACAAAATTATAATTAATGGTACATCGTATTCAAAGGGATGGCTTAAGATAAATGTACTGAAAGCCACATTGAATGAAAACTCCACGAGAAAATCTGTTGGCCAGTAAGGGTGAGAGTTTTCAGTGGTTGAATGAAATTTATTCAGGATGTTCAAGGTAACCAGAGCTGCAGGGCTCCCTTACACAACTAAAATACGTCTAAATACCAAATACTGAGAAGTGTGTAGGAAAGGTAGGAAAGGCATAAATTCCTAAGTCGGGATAAGGCCCATCATGCAGGATTGGGTGGCAGTGATTGAAAGCTTTTTTTATTCAAAATGTCCACAACCTCAAGCAGTCACACTCCAAACTCCACTATGGCCAAGACCAAAGAGCTGTCAAAGGACACCAGAAACAAAATTGTAGACCTGCACCAGGCTGGGAAGACTGAATCTGCAATAGGTAAGCAGCTTGGTTTGAAGAAATCAACTGTGGGAGCAATTATTAGGAAATGGAAGACATACAAGACCACTGATAATCTCCCTCGATCTGGGGCTCCACGCAAGATCTCACCCCGTGGGGGTCAAAATGATCACAAGAACGGTGACCTGCAGAGAGCTGGGACTAAAGTAACAATGCCTACCAGTAACACACTACGCCGCCAGGGACTCAAATCCTGCAGTGCCAGACGTGTCCCCCTGCTTAAGCCAGTACATGTCCAGGCACGTCTGAAGTTTGCTAGAGAGCATTTGGATGATCCAGAAGAAGACTGGGAGAATGTCATATGGTCAGATGAAACCAAAATATAACTTTTTGGTAAAAACTCAACTCGTCATGTTTGGAGGACAAAAACTGCTGAGTTGCATCCAAAGAACACCATACCTACTGTGAAGCGGGGGGGGGGGGGGGGGGGGGGGGGGGGGGGGGGGGGGGGGGGGGGGGATATCATGCTTTGGGGCTGTTTTTCTGCAAAGGGACCAGGACGACTGATCCATGTAAAGGAAAGAAGGAATGGGGCCATGTATCGTGAGATTTTGAGTGAAAACCTCCTTCCATCAGCAAGGGCATTGAAGATGAAACGTGGCTGGGTCTTTCAGCATGACAATGATCCCAAACACATCGCCCGGGCAACGAAGGAGTGGCTTCGTAAGAAGCATTTCAAGGTCCTGGAGTGGCCTAGCCAGTCTCCAGATCTCAACCCCATAGAAAATCTTTGGAGGGAGTTGAAAGTCCGTGTTGCCCAGCAACAGCCCCAAAACATCACTGCTCTAGAGGAGATCTGCATGGAGGAATGGGCCAAAATACCAGCAACAGTGTGTGAAAACCTTGTGAAGACTTACAGAAAACGTTTGACCTCTGTCATTGCCAACAAAGGGTATATAACAAAGTATTGAGATAAACTTTTGTTATTGACCAAATACTTATTTTCTACCATAATTTGCAAATAAATTCATTAAAAATCCTACAATGTGATTTTCTGAATTTTTTTCTCATTTTGTCTGTCATAGTTGAAGTGTACCTATGATGAAAATTACAGGCCTCTCTCATCTTTTTAAGCGGGAGAACTTGCACAATTGATGGCTGACTAAATACTTTTTTGCCCCACTGTACTTGATTATTCTCAAAGAATTGAAATTACTATAGGATCGTAAAATGAAATGATCTTCAGCCAACACTCTACTGACGAAGACTCTTATAATGCCTTATCATTTTACTTCATAAATCCCTGCAAAAAGAACACCATGTTGTTGAGTGTCAGATTGTTGGTGGACAGTTAGCACCAGCCAGAAGAGAAACAGGAACCCTACTGCCGTCACTACAGCCATGAGTATTTCTTCATATTGTGGTAATATATGAAGTGCTAATAGGCTGTCAGCTCTCTTCATTCATTATGTAAAACATGAATGTAGGCCTTTAGAAAACAATAGATGATGCAACTCTCAGGACAATGTTATGCTGTTTTATTTGGATAATGAGGTTAATAAAAGCTTTTGTCAATGATTCTCACTCACCCAAACGGAACTGATTGTAGTTAACAGAACCGGGCTATGATAAACAGCAGCTTCTGTTCTGGTTGGGGCTCAGCTGTTCATTTCAAACCATGCCATCTCTGTCCAAATTGATTCATGCAATTGCACACATCCAGATTTCCCACACAAAGAATAGCAACATTAGAATGCCCTAAAAAGTGCAGAATAAAATTAGCTCTAAGTTTCATCTTATATGTTTTCTATATGTACAGTGCCTTGCGAAAGTATTCGGCCCCCTTGAACTTTGCAATCTTTTGCCACATTTCAGGCTTCAAACATAAAGATATAAAACTGTATTTTTTTGTGAAGAATCAACAACAAGTGGGACACAATCATGAAGTGGAACGACATTTATTGGATATTTCAAACTTTTTTAACAAATCAAAAACTGAAAAATTGGGCGTGCAAAATTATTCAGCCCCCTTAAGTTAATACTTTGTAGCGCCACCTTTTGCTGCGATTACAGCTGTAAGTCGCTTGGGGTCGCTTGGGGTATGTCTCTATCAGTTTTGCACATCGAGAGACTGAATTTTTTTCCCATTCCTCCTTGCAAAACAGCTCGAGCTCAGTGAGGTTGGATGGAGAGCATTTGTGAACAGCAGTTTTCAGTTCTTTCCACAGATTCTCGATTGGATTCAGGTCTGGACTTTGACTTGGCCATTCTAACACCTGGATATGTTTATTTTTGAACCATTCCATTGTAGATTTTGCTTTATGTTTTGGATCATTGTCTTGTTGGAAGACAAATCTCTGTCCCAGTCTCAGGTCTTTTGCAGACTCCATCAGGTTTTCTTCCAGAATGGTCCTGTATTTGGCTCCATCCATCTTCCCATCAATTTTAACCATCTTCCCTGTCCCTGCTGAAGAAAAACAGGCCCAAACCATGATGCTGCCACCACCATGTTTGACAGTGGGGATGGTGTGTTCAGCTGTGTTGCTTTTACGCCAAACATAACGTTTTGTATTGTTGCTAAAAAGTTCCATTTTGGTTTCATCTGACCAGAGCACCTTCTTCCACGTTTGGTGTGTCTCCCAGGTGGCTTGTGGCAAACTTTAAACGACACTTTTTATGGATATCTTTAAGAAATGGCTTTCTTCTTGCCACTCTTCCATAAAGGCCAGATTTGTGCAATATACGACTGATTGTTGTCCTATGGACAGAGTCTCCCACCTCAGCTGTAGATCTCTGCAGTTCATCCAGAGTGATCATGGGCCTCTTGGCTGCATCTCTGATCAGTCTTCTCCTTGTATGAGCTGAAAGTTTAGAGGGACGGCCAGGTCTTGGTAGATTTGCAGTGGTCTGATACTCCTTCCATTTCAATATTATCGCTTGCACAGTGCTCCTTGGGATGTTTAAAGCTTGGGAAATCTTTTTGTATCCAAATCCGGCTTTAAACTTCTTCACAACCGTATCTCGGACCTGCCTGGTGTGTTCCTTGTTCTTCATGATGCTCTCTGCGCTTTTAACGGACCTCTGAGACTGTCACAGTGCAGGTGCATTTATACAGAGACTTGATTACACACAGGTGGATTGTATTTATCATCATTAGTCATTTAGGTCAACATTGGATCATTCAGAGATCCTCACTGAACTTCTGGAGAGAGTTTGCTGCACTGAAAGTAAAGGGGCTGAATAATTTTGCACGCCCAATTTTTCAGTTTTTGATTTGTTAAAAAAGTTTAAATATCCAATAAATGTCGTTCCACTTCATGATTGTGTCCCACTTGTTGTTGAGTCTTCACAAAAAAAATACAGTTTTATATCTTTATGTTTGAAGCCTGAAATGTGGCAAAAGGTCGCAAAGTTCAAGGGGGCCGAATACTTTTTCAAGGCACTGTATATATATATATATATATATATATATATATATATACACACACACACACAGATGAAACTACTTGATAAACAGAAAGTTATACCGAATGGCACAGAGGTCTAAAGCACTGCATCTCAGTGCTAGACGCATCACTACAGTCCCTGGTTTGAATCCAGGCTGTATCACATCCGGCCGTGATTGGGAGTCCCATAGGGCGGTGCACATTTGGCCCAGCGTCGTCCGGGCTTGGCCGGGGTAGGCCGTCATTCTAAATAAGAATTTCTGGCCAGAAAAGGAACATCTATTTAAATGTATCTAAGCAAACAGCAAATGCTGTCATTCTGACGTCAATTCAATTTGACAGAGGGAGAACCTTAAATGAGAACTGCAAAGTGATTGTTGTCAAGACATTTACAAGTGGATGGCACCCAAAATGATTGAACATCATGTTAGTACTGTAGTAGTGTAGATCCTTTATGCATCCATCTGGTTCATTTTATACTTTGTAATTCTCAATTAGCCAGAGAATTAACAACCCTCGGATGGAAGTAATGGAAAATAAATAATTGAAATCCAATTAATCTCCTCACATGAAATTATGCATGACAGCGAGTGGATCCCCCATCATTTCAAATACACACACACACACACACACACACACACACACACACACACACACACACACACACACACACACACACACACACACACACACACACACACACACACACACGGCTCCACTTACTGGCTGGGAGCTTGCAACGGCACAGAGGACGGGAGGCAGAGTGGTGTTCAGACTACTTCCTGTGACATTTCATGTGTGAGGGAGCTTCAGCAGAGTAGCAGACCCCCTGCTCTCCCTATGCAGGCATCAGTCAGAGACTCCAGCTGGTTTGATGATTCTGTATGTCTCTCCTCCAAAAAGCCAAGCAGCAGGGAGGGTGGCTGGGTGAGGGAGGCACTGGGGAAGTCACAGACTAGGGTCTTTGTACAGGTGAAGGTGTGTGGCGAGAGGGTAAAATTATAACGTAACAGCTTGTGATCTCTCAGGTGATGGAGAACTGGGCTCTTTTTCAATCGTCCTTCCTTGATTTCTCACGTACTCTCTGCTGACCTCTTTCTCAAAACGTATTAGAGGAGAAGATCCAAGGTTCCTTGACTCTGACCTTCTCCAATTGGATCAAAAGTGTTGTCTCAGTGCAAGAAACTTCAGATCAGACAAGGCATTTATTTGTTTTGATTGCCATCTAGTGTCTATGTATAGATTTGCATGGGATTAGTCCCATTGTGAATATTTACACGTTCATTTTGCCACCCTCTTTAATTTGAATGCTTATCTAAATGGGAAAAGAAACAGATTAACGAGTATAATTAATCAAATATGAAGTCCATATTTAGAAGACAGATAACGAGAATAGGAGTTCAATCAGAGCTAACCTCAGGGTTATATTAAAGCCGCAACAATATATTTACCATTCTTTTAAACTGCCAAAATGTGACCTCAATTAAAAATTAGCAAAACTTGAGTCTCCCTCAAGTTTAGCAATTGCACTGTTAGGAGGAAACTTTGTTTCCGTTTATGGAAAATGTGAACCTCTTTAGACCACCAGAGTGCATGCTAATCCAATATCCAAGTATTACGAGCCCTTCCCTAGATGACTATTTTATACAGTCTTTGAACCCACCCCCAGGCAGTTATTAGCCTATTCTGCCAGCTCAGCACAGTCACCGACCTGAAGAGGAGCTAAAGTGAATCAAATCATAATTAAAACAAATCAAATGTAATATGTGGAGCTCAAGAGTTTGGATCAAGCGCTGGATGTTGGAATTATTTTTACTTAATTGATTCTAAGCGATGGAAGTTTAGTTACTTACTTGACAGAAATGCAATAGTTGTTTTTCCAACGTATTGTTTTTGGTCAATGATTGCACATACTATCAACCACAGTATAAACATTTATTGATATGGCATCAAAATGCCTCCTGAAAGATATCCAGTACATAGATGTGTTATTCATGGTAGACTATTCGCGATATGTGAATTGCATGATTGTGATATTCTTTAAACATGCTGCTCTCTACCTATCTTCAAGACGCAGATCTAAAGGTAATGCCACAGAAATGTACATCATTCGGCACCGTGGCAACATCACTGAGGTCTGACATCATACGTTAGTCTTGGCTGCACCCCCCCCCCCCCCCCCCCCCCCCCCCCCCCGCAAGTTTCCTTTAACTGAATAGATCCCTGGTGTCTCTCATGTCGCTGAATGAAGGTACAGAATCCCGCACAGCGATACTGTTTCACATATCCAATCATGTTGAAAATCTCAAGCACCAAAAACACCGTTAGTGTATCTGTAACGGCCGTTGGTGGAAGAAGGTGAGGACCAAGGCGCAGCGTGGTACGTAGTAGTCATTTATTAAATAGAACTGAACACTAAATACAAACTAACAAAAATAACAATCGAAACAGCTCCGTCAGGTACAAAACGGAAAGCAACTACCCACAAAACCCATGTGGGCAAGAGCTACCTGAGTATGGTTCTCAATCAGAGACAACGATAGACAGCTGTCCCTGATTGAGAACCATACCCGGCCAAAAACAAAGAAATACAAAAACATAGAAAAATGAACATAGGATGCCCACCCTAGTCACACCCTGGCCTAACCAAAATAGAGAATAAAAGCCTCTCTATGGCCAGGGCGTGACAGTATCTAACTTCAAACAAGCATGAGAGCAAAATTACAGTTCAGCTGGGTGGTGCATGGGAAAAAAATATGACACTGAAGAACATTGAGATTAAACAGGAAATTAAATGTTTAGGAAACCTCTTCAGTAGCAGCTGCAGACATCTGTTTCTTGTCCTTAACCTTTTAACTTTGTGGGTTTAGTAATAATTAGTATCACCCCAAAGGCCTTTTAATTTCCTATTTAAGTGTTGTGTACAGAGCTACAGAAGAGCGACATAAATGTTTTTTTTTAAATGCCCCTATCACCACCAAGCGTACTAGTCCCTCCATCCTTTCACAGGAGTTTGAATTTGTATTAGTCGTATGTACAGGATACACATGGTATACACTGGCCAACAAAATGCTTAAGTGCAGGTTCCTTCTCTACAATGGAACAACAAGAAATAAATGATAAGAATATGAACATAGAGTAAATGGCTCAGTAGAATAAAATAAACAATATTTCACAGGAGCACCTTTCAGTCCATGTTGGTTTGCTGAATTAAAATGGATTATGCATGTATGAGGCCCTAGTGAGTTTTATAGAGTTCTCACCAAAAAACAAATGCATTGCTAATCAACAGGATAGGGGCATCTTTGCATTAGATAAGATCCATTGGGGATTGGACCAGGCTAGTTTGAACTAGGCCTGGCCTGCCTCATGCAGGTGCTGAGGAATTTCAGAGTATTTGACTCCTACAGAATTAAAAAACGGAGCCTGGGGACATGGAACAGTGGCATGGGTGTGGGAACGAGGTTACGTTTGTAGAAGCCTTGGGGAACCTTTTCCCCCGATCACCAAAAGGCAAGGCTCTCATCAGCTGGCATGTGAGGGCAATTTAAAATAGGGTTGCAAAAAATGTGCGTTTCTGGAGAAAAACTAGCTACATGCACAGTGAAATGATGTGAACTGATGGCATCAGAATTACATCTCACTATATCTATTTCAGAGAAGTTATTCATGGTACCGGCAGAATTTCACATTGTATTACACTAAAAGATTACTTTTCGTTTAAATGGTGTAAAAGGCGATTTCAGTTGCTTGTATTCGGACTGGTGAGGACGTGTTTAGGACAGAGCTTGATTTCTACAGCACTGTTGCTATAGCTCCTGTTCCACAACCCCCATCCTAAACAAGCCTGCAATCAGCTGAGGAAGACGTGGCAGTATGGGGGAGGGGTGTGTGATGGAGAGGCTGAAACTGTAACTACTTTTACAAACTTATAGTAACTACGGTTACAACTACTGTTATAAATGCCATGTGTATTCCCTTCCATAGTCATTGCTTTTGAACAGGATTATTGAAAATACAATACACATTTACACATGCATATGAGCATTGTGCCCGGTGTGCCCATTCACAACTACAAGAGGAAGCCAAAGGGATATCATCACTGACATGCACGTATCCACACTATTGTACTGTACTTTTCTTGCACCTTTCTGTATAAAAACAAAATGACCACATCCATACCCATTTCTATTGTGCTGGTGAAAGTTAGAAAATGTGTGAAAGTTAATATGATGAAAGCTGTGTGTGTGATTGAGTCAGCCTACAGCATTAGGACCATGCAGAGCACTGCATCAAATGGATCCAGGGGGAGGTCTGAAGTCTCCGCTCCAGAGGAGACACATAGGTTTTACATTTGCATACCCCATTCCCAACTTCCAGAAGTTTCTTTTCCATGGTCTATAAAGGCCAGAGAAAAAACTGTAGGATCAGTCAACAGACGAGCGAACCCAGAGAGTGAGGACTGAGAGAGATCGTGCCAAGTTCTGCCAGGTAAGGATTGGGAGAGACTGGGAGAAGGCTTTCTTTTGACCGTGGTTTGTTGGGAAAGCTGTTTTGTTTTAATGTTTAAAGTCAAAGTACAGTGCATGCATTAAGGTTCTGAAATGGCACTGTTTTTAACATAACTCTGTGGAATGTATTCTGTCTTTACGTTTAGTAAAAGGACATATTTCCTATTATCTCAACTGTTTGGTGAGAACTGGAGTAGCTGATAGGATGCCACATTGATGTTCATGCAATGTCTCTGTAAAGGGTATTAGATATGGCAGTTATAAGTGTACTTTGAGATAATATCATTGCTTGATGATACATGTTGATGATTGTTTTTTTAATTATTCGATAAATTAAGAGGGAACTACAAATCATTGCATTAACTTGATTAACTATATATAGTAAATTAAGTTATAGTTACTCAAGTTAATGCAATGATTTTTGGTTCTCTTAATTTATTGAATAATTGTAAACCAAACATCAACATGCATCATCAAGCAACGATATTATCTCAAAGTACACTTATAACTGCCATGTATGTATATATATATGTATGTGTGCCAGTAATTTATTGGGTAAAACACCAACGTTTCAGCATCACTGTGCCTTTTTGATGGTAATTACACACACAAACAAGCAGAACTGCTACTGACTAACATTGCATAGATGATTTTGGGAGTGGTGGGATGTTATAAAAAATCCGAACTTGGTTCTCTGTGGAACTGATGCTGTTCCACTGTGGCATTTCTGATTGGATGGATGTTTTTCTGGGACATGCACTGACCAATGAGAGAAGTTTTGCGTGTGTGTATGCATGATATACCTAACTACGGATCATTATTCAAGAAAACATAAAATACAAAATGTTTTCAACAATGGACCCTATATCAAGGGAAGATGGAAAGAATATCAAAATTTAGAAGTAATAAAATAACTCCGTATGGGTCTGACTAATGCTTTATCAACTGCTCTATGGAGATTACCACATGCACCTCTTTTCTTTCAGAATGAAAAACGAAAACCTTGACATCAGTATGAAAACATTTCAAGGTATCCCAAGAGAATGATGTAAAGACATACAAAGTGAAAAATTCAGAATCTGTGAAAAAAAGCTACACAGCCTATATACTGCCATGTTTTTGAAGGCAGGAAAGCAATTTACAAGTAGTGGAAAATCAAAGGATTGATCAGAAGCCACTCCTCCATATGTATCCTGAGGCTACATATTTGTTCCTTTTGTTTGAACAAGTTGGGCAAAGAAGAGAGGGCTCCTGTTAGTAACAGCTAAAAAGTACCTCCGTAGGTTCTATGTTGACATGATCTATTGACAAAATTGTGCTGTAATGATACCTCTGAGAAATTCTGAATATCATATTTTATTTTAGAAATGGTGTGCTTTTTTTGTTCTACAATTAACAAGAGCACAGAGAGGAATCAAATTACACCCTCAGTCAGAGCCCAGCACTCCTGGCTGCTGCTATAGCTCAAGATTTCTACAGCTGCTGACGTGGCTAGAAACATGGCTGCCTAAAATTGGAACCCATTCATTTATGCAGCTAATTAATGTCATTTAATTGCTGAATATGTGGGACCTCATTCTAAAACCACACTGTAATAACACATTACACTCAGTAAACAAAACATTAAGAACACTTGCTCTTTCCATGACATAGGTTGAACAGGTGAATCCAGGTGAAAGCTATGATCCCTTATTGATGTCACTTGTTATGAAGAGGAGACAGGCTAAAGAAGGATTTTTAAGCTTTTAGACAATTTAGACATGGATTGTGTTTGTGTGCCATTCACAGGGTGTATGGGCAAGACACGATTTAGGTGCCTTTGAAATGGGTATGTTAGGTGCCAAGCACACCGGTTTGTGTCAAGAACTGCAACACTACTGGGGTTTTCACACTCAACAGGACATCCAGCCAACTTGAGACAACTGCGGGAAGCATTGGGGTCAACATGGGCCAGCATCCCTGTGAAACGCTTTCGATGCCTTATTGAACCCATGCCCCGACAAATAGAGTCTTTTCTGAGGGCAAAACCTCAACATACTCAGCGTATACATGCTATACAAAAATAGACCCTTTGAAACAATGGCCTCAAATACCAACACAGGATTTCCAACATTATTGTATTTGTGTCTGCTTTCAGGCTTCTATAGCTGCTCAACAACCAGAAGACAGAAAGGATGTGGGTAACCAACGTTGTAGTTCTGTGCCTCCTGGCCGTTGCGGCCTCCGGAGAAGACA
Source organism: Oncorhynchus mykiss (assembly GCF_013265735.2). Lineage (NCBI taxonomy): Eukaryota > Metazoa > Chordata > Actinopteri > Salmoniformes > Salmonidae > Oncorhynchus > Oncorhynchus mykiss. Next base: position 28,745,636 of record NC_048591.1, on the reverse strand, counting down.
AGAAGAAGCTGAGCAGCCATGCCACCACCATGGCTGACAAGAGCGCCAACCTGGCCTTCAGCCTCTACCACACGGTGGCCAAGGAGAAGGGCCTTGACAACATCCTGATATCCCCTGTGGTGGTGGCCTCCTCCCTTGGCATGGTGGCTCTCGGGGGCAAGGCATCCACCGCTTCCCAGGTCAAGTCTGTCCTCAGTGCTGATGCCCTGAATGATGAGCACCTGCACACAGGCCTGTCAGAGCTCCTGACTGAGGTCAGCGACCCCAAGACCCGGAACGTCACATGGAAGATCAGTAACCGCCTCTACGGCCCCAGCTCGGTCACCTTCGCCGACAACTTTGTGAAGAGCAGCAAGAAGCACTACAACTATGACCACTCGAAGATCAACCTCAGGGACAAGAGGAGCGCAGTGAACTCCATCAACGAATGGGCGGCCAAGTCGACAGACGGCAAGCTGCCTGAGATCACCAAGGATGTGCAGAATGCTGACGGAGCAACAATCGCCAACGCTATGTTCTTCAAGCGTAAGTAGAGTTATTCAAAAACACACAGTAGCCTAGTAGTTAGTACCTTTGACTACTGTTATTACTGTTTATATTGGGACGTATTAAACAGTAAGATTGTGAGATGTGAATATCTTTAGAAAACATTATCCTCTGTCTCCAGCTCACTGGGATGAGAAGTTCCATGAGAAGATGGTAGACAACCGTGGCTTCCTGGTGACCCGTTCATTCACAGTTTCTGTTCCCATGATGCATCGCACCGGTAGGTTTCACTAACCTTTTGAATAGAGACATACCTTACTATATAAGACATTATCTACATCATTATCAAGAGAACTTGACTCATCTATTCTCATCCCATGACTGTGTTCTACAGGTCTCTATAAGTTCCATGATGACACAGAGAACAGGTTGTTTGTGCTGGACATGCCACTGGGCCAGAAGCAGTCCAGCCTGGTGTTCATCATGCCCTATCACCTGGAACCCCTTGACAGGCTGGAGAAGCTGCTGACCCGCAAGCAGCTGGAAACCTGGATGGGCAAGATGGAGGAGAGGGCCGTGGCCATCTCTCTGCCCAAAGTCAGCATGGAGGTTAGCCACAACCTCCAGGTAATCACATCATTGGAATTATATTGTTTGCAATAGATTTAAGGGTCATTAAAGACTTATCTCATAAACTATGACTCAACTCGCAAGCTTGACTTAGAAAGAACATATTTGACTTACATATGAAACGTTTCTCCATATTTCACCGTCTATTGTACACTTCTCTCCAGAAAACTCTTGGTGAACTTGGTCTGACCGACGCTGTGGACAAAACCAAGGCCGATCTGTCCAACATCTCCGGCAAGAAGGACCTGTACCTCTCCAACGTGTTCCACGCCTCTTCAATGGAGTGGGACATCGAGGGGAACCCCTTCGACACCAGCATCTTCGGAAGTGAGAAGCTGAGGAACCCCAAGTTGTTCTATGCTGACCATCCCTTCATCTTCCTGGTGAAGGACAACAAGACCAACTCCATCCTCTTCATCGGCAGAATGGTGCGACCCAAAGGAGACAAGATGCGTGACGAGTTGTAATAGTTAATGGACAGTTTGAGAGATACGGTTACTGATTGAATCATGCCAGGAAATGGTACATGTATTATGGTATGACTGTTACCCCAAGAACACATTCCAATAGGGCATCTGTGGACTGAATATCTAGACCTACTATTGTATCAGACACATTAAGCACTCCCAGGGAACAGGAGTGTATATGTTTGAATGAATGCTGTTTGGCCTTTGCAATGTGCCATAATCAATAACATTGTCAGTCTGCATTTCAATACATTTCAGGAAAAAGCCGAACACCACAAGTGCCTTTTTAGAGTACCTGAACATTGAATAGCAGACGACCCGACAGCATGCTTATATTAAGTATGATCTCTCTGATTTTTGCCTTCCATAAAATCAGACATTTTCCACCGTTCTTTTCACCAGTATAGGTTTGGCTTCTCTCTCTTATTGGGTTTGTGATATGCGTGATTAGTTGCATTATCTTTAATGTTTAAAGAGAAAAAGTTTGTTGCACAAGTGTACTACAAGCTATTTTCATGTCTTACTATTTTCCACTTTCCACCCTGCAAAGTACATTTCTCATGCTTTCAGTTGTTTTTGCCTCCCAGCTGCATTGAAACTGTTCCTCTGCAGTCTTTGATTTGATTGAATTATCTATGCCATTTGCCAACCAAACTGTATGACCGTTGTAGGCATTTACCACTAAACCTTGGAATGTTGCCATAATGCAATGTGGTGTCCTTTTTGACTCTTTTTTTTCAATAAAAAGAAACCTAAAATAAACTTGGTGTCTGCTTAACATTGAGTTTATCCAAGTAAGAATCTGGTCAGTTTCCTCAAACATACTGATACATCATGATCAAGAAAGGGTTAATGTTGCATAGTAAAGGGGCCATAATCAGGATGCAAGCCTCTGAAATGAACTACATTTTGCAGTGAGTGTGCGATTGTGCAGAACGTGTCTTAACTGTCTGGGTTCAGTGAGGAGAATGATACTCGTTCCAGTCGGCCTGATGGCCAACATTCCTCTGTCTACAGAATGGATGTGGAGATTCTTTCCCCGGAGACCCTAAGTTGCAAACGTGCGAAAGGCACACAATTCCAAAAGATTCCCCAATCTTACAGACCTTACCCACTTTTAACACAGTAGTTAGTACTGTCAGAGTTTAAGTTTTGTATAGAGCTCACTAAGTTAGGAAATCCCCATTATAGAGCTAATAAACCTAGCTGGGTGAGATTGGAGTGCAAGCTTAACATGGTGAACAGGGAGAAAGAGATCTACTCAACAAGGAAGTCAAATTTATGACACATCTCTATTGTCAATTGACAGACCTTAGACACGAAACTGTTTCAGAAACTGTTCATCAACCATAAATAATTATAAAAAACAGACATTTAGTAGAATCTGGGGTGTTAGAAACAAAGTTGCACTCCATCATCATATGCCCGTAAACAATGTAGAGAGTAAAGGACAAAGAGAATGGAGGAAACAGAAAGAGCAAGAGGTTATCTCAGCGCCATCTCCTGGTGAATAGAGGAACCATGTGGAGAATACTTTCCCTTTCCTTCTGTCTCGAAGAGCCATTGAAATAAGTGTCACATACATGTAAATAAAACAGATTTAATGAAATATATAATATTTACATGAGTCTTTGTGTCTCATAAATATCCAAGACTTATAACATAATGAATGCATCTTTACGTTACCGATTACAGACGACATGATTGATTACTTTAGTCATGTAACTGTAATCAGTAACAAATGACATTTTTCAACACTGTGCATCTTGAAAATTAAAGTTGCATACTGTATATTATTTTAATTCATTGTTCTCATAGTCTATGAAGTAGATGAAATAATAGAAGACAATAAAAGTTCACCAATATGTATCATCAAACATCCATCTGCATATATCATTGCTCATGTTATTTGGTAATGATCTATTCATGTTTTCAGCTGCATAGGTAACCCTAAAGTATGAGCTCATAGCGCCTGTAATGGACGCTCATTCATTTTCATTTATACAAGTCATACCTTCAACCAAACAAGAGATAGTACTCTTGTCCATGAAGGCATAGACATCAGACATGACAATTCTTTACTTGTCTTGTCTATGGAGAATCAGTATACTCCGTGGCTCCAAATGCCCTGCCTAAAGGAAATACGTTTTACACAAACATTACATAGACAATCTATAACAACGGGACACAGCATGCATATACTAATTATGTTTTGAATTTCTAAAAGTCAATGTAAAACATAGAAATCCAGCGTCTGTCCTTAGTTTTTGCATTGTATCATTGTCCTCAAATAGCACTCTTTTTTTTCATACAAAAAAACATGAATAATATAGGGAATTGTTTACCTAGATGCCAACAAACTTGTGGTCCATTAACAATACAGTAGATATATATCCGATTTCCTCTCACAACTGTGGAACGCTAATCTTACACCCTTACAAAGCTTTTCGGCCATAACTTAAAAATTGAATATCATATTTTGCCATAACTAACAAAATGTCTTATTTCACCCCACAACTCTCATCAGGTGGAGAGAAGTGCTCCTTTCAAAACGTTTAGAAGAGTGATAAAATATATATTTTAAAATTTGACATAACTCCTATTATGCATGTGATTAAAAGCTACAGTACAGTATGGGAGTGGAGTGATACAGTAGTACATCCTGTTGAGCACTGGGGCCTCAACTCCACTGGCCATGGGATACAATTTGTGTCAAATTGACATCCAAAGTTGATATGTTTTGGATTTTAGCTAACCATAAACCTAACCCTTTTCCTAACCTTAACTTAATTCTCCTTAGCTGCTACATTAATTATCCTAACCTGCTGCGTAAATTCTCCTCACCTGCTACGAAAAGTCAATTTTGACATAAACTGTATCCCATCTAGACAAAACCACTCCACTGACACAAAGCCACTTAGTGGCCAATGGGAGTCCAGAGACATAAGTGTATGGTTCATTAAGAAGACACGCACTATCCCTGTCACAGGACGGTAATACAACAACCTTCATTTCATTAGTGCTCTCCCTTTCTGCTGTGCTGGCCACAAACAGATTACACAGACAGAAGCCAGGAAATCCTATTAAAGGAGGCCACGTAAGCTGCAGTGAGCAGGCCGGTCCATGCCCTCTGTCCTCCAGTTCTTCATCATCCCTTTCTCTTCCTCCCTCTCTCTCTTTGGATGTGTCCTCTTCTCCCCGTGTTTGTCTCTCTCCGTCTGTCTCGTCTGCTCATATTTTAGGCTTGTCCACCTCCCGGTTGGCCTTGCGAAATATCGTCTTGATCTCATCTGTCACCATCTCTTGCCAGTTGTCCCTGAGAATGGAAGATCAAATAACATTTAAACATATTTCCACTTAATATTTCCACAGTAGTCTAGTAGGCCTATCAGATTATAATAGACAAGACAGCTGGTGAGATGAGACGAGAGGACATGGCAGAAGAAGCATGACTAAGAATGTTAATTGTCTTAGAGAACAGGAGGCTGGAGAGGGAAGGACGGCTCATAATAATGTCTGGAATGGAGTGAACAGAGTGAATTCCATTAATTCCGTTCCAGCCATTTCTATGAGCCCGTACTCTCCAATTAAGGTGTCACCAGCCACCAGTGTCTCAGAGGTGCTGCCTCAAATGAGAGGGTGAGAAGAAAGGAAGGACGGAAATGAGGGTGAACCACTCACAATGGAAAGAGATTATCCAAAACGAACAGAGCTTTTCTGGGATGGTCAAGCTCTGCTTTAACGGTATTGAAGGTGATAAGATTAGAATATTAGAGAAGAGATCAGATCAAGACTTGAAGAGATCAGATCAAGAGACTATGGTAAGACAGTATAGGGTATAGGGGGCGGGGGAGTAGTGGAGGGGGCTCAACAAAATCCCATAGATTGAGAAATCCACAAACTCCATGCAACAGAAGAACCCACACAACAACTAGCATTCCACCATGACACAACAGAGCACGGCATGCAAGTTGCTAGCTACCTCCTCAAATCAAGTTTTTTTCTCCGTTTTTTTCCCCTTGTACGCAGCTATATCCTCTGGGTTCAGTCCATGATTGTCATCCCTAAAGTAGGCAAAACATGCAATGCCACCATAACAGCATCAATCCCATCCTAGTTTTCAATGGGGCTCCATTTTGCTCATGTAGTGAATGATGAGAAAATGTGTGAAATGACTACACATAAACACATAAAACTGCTGTATAATCAATGCACAAATATTCACCAAATGAAATGTAGACATGTTAAGATTCACTTAGGGTGGTTCTCGCCAGGGTGTCAACATAAGGTACTGTATTGTGAGTGTGAGTTGTTACCCTGGTTTAATCTCTGGAGGGTTCGGTAAAGGCTTTGTGAAGTTTTCTTTCCCAACCAGCCAGTATGTCTCTTCAATGCCTTTACCCTGTAGGAACACATCATTATTCATCATTTATTTATAAACAGTTGAAAGAGATCCTACAGGTGAACACAGAGGATAATGTATTGTGAGGTGTTTATACCTTCAGCTCTGTCATGCCCCTGACGTCTATCTTGTAGCCCTCGTTGAGGGAGCGCAGGATCTTCACAGTGCTCATGTTCACATGAATTCTATAAGCTGAACGGAAATAACACTGTCACTACAAACCATACCATAATGCAGACATCCTGAGCAGAAATACACTGAGTGAACAAAACATTAAGAACTGTTCTTTCCATAACAGACTGACCAGGTGAATCCAGGTGAAAGCTATGATCCCTTATTGATGTCACTTGTTAAATCCACTTCAATCAGTGTAGATGCAGGGGAGGAGACAAGTTAAAGAAGGATTTCTAAGCCCTGAGACAATTGAGACATGGATTGTGTATGTGTGCCATTCAGAAGGTGAATGGGCAAGACAAAATATTGAAATGCCTTTGAACAGGGTATGGTAGTAGGTGCCAGGCCAGGTGCACTGGTTTGTGTCAAGGGGGTGCAACTCAATATTAAAAAGGTGTTCTTAATGTTTTTTTAAATCAACACCAATAACCTCTGATACTCACGCAGCCCAGTGGATTCCATACGAGAGGCAGTGTTGACTGTGTCTCCAAAAAGGCAGTACCGAGGCATGGTCAGACCCACCACCCCAGCCACACATGACCCTGTACACACACAACACACATGTGCATCACATCTCAGACATCACAATGAGAAACCAAACCTTGGCCTGCTACTGTTTCAGCCATCCTCATTATGACTGATGGATCCCCACATACAGACAGTTAGAAAAGGAAATAGAATCAAAGCGATTGATTGTGATATGAAGAGTTTATTTCCAAAACGTTATATCCACACATTTTTCACGTGTTTTTTTCAGCAGAAATGATTGCTGGTTATGGGTACCTTCATGTGTGTGTAAAATATGACTGTTTCAATTAATAGATTTTTAAGTGTGCATTAAAATGTTGATTTTTTTTTTTGCAAATCGCTATATCCATTGTTTAGCTAGAATGGAATGTTTTCATACTGTATATTTGACTGTGATATTTGGTTGTCTCACCTACAGTACCAGTCAAAAGTTTGGACATACCTACTCATTCAAGGGTTTTTATTTGTACTATTTTCTACATTGTAGAATAATAGTGAAGACATCAAAACAATTAAATAACACACATAGGATCATGTAGTAAGCAAAAAAAAGTGTTAAACAAATCAAAATATATTTTATATTTGAGATTCTTCCAAGTAGCCACCCTTTGCCTTGATGACAGCTTTGCACACTTGGCATTCTCTCAACCCCAGCTTCATGAGGTAGTCACCTGGAATGCATTTCAATTAACAGGTGTGCCTTGTTAAAAGTTCATTTGTGGAATGTATTTCCTTCTTAATGCATTTGAGCCAATTAGTCGTGGTGTGACAAGGTAGGGGTGGTATACAGAAGATAACCCTATTTGGTAAAAGACCATATTATGTCAAGAACAGCTCAAATAAGCAAAGAGAAACGACAGTCCATCATTACTTTAAGACATGAAGGTCAGTTAATGCTGAAAACATTTCAAGAACTTTTAAAGTTTCTTCAAGTGCAGTCGCAAAAACCATCAATGGCTATGATGAAACTGCCTCTCATGAGGACCGCCACAGGAATGGAAGACCCAGAGTTACCTCTGCTGCAGAGGATACGTTCATTAGAGTTAGCTGCACCTCAGATTGCAGCCCAAATAAATCTTTACGTCACAAATGTATCACAGTTCTTTATTAAAAATGTAGTTATTTGTTACAGTACATTTTACTGTGTAAAACCTGGCAATACTACTTATTTATTTGTGAGTGAGGTACAAAAAAACATGATTATTTGTCTCTGAAATAAAAACATCAAGTGGTAGATTTGAAACAAATACATGTGCCACTGAACAACTCCATGTCATGTTTAGATAGTGAAAAAACACACCAATCGCTTTCATAAGTTCTTTAAAACTGTAGAAGCTAATTTACCAACATTTCTGAAAATGTATATATAGCATTTTGGAAAGAAACTCTTCATCTTTATTAACAACTCACATTGGGATTTAGCCATTGATCAACTAGCTAATATATGTGACCTAACTTCAGAGTATGTCTGCCAGGCAGGGACAACCCAATGCCCTCTCTCACCTGAGTGTATCCCTATTCGTATCCTGACGGGAATGCCGGGCATGTGGCGCATCTGGAAGGTGCCCACAGAGCTCAGGATGTTCAGGGACATGTTGGCTATCTCCGCTGCGTGTTTGTTGCCATTCCTCTTGGGAAGACCTGACGCCACCATGTAGGCGTCACCAATGGTCTCCACCTACACAATGAAAACAAACAGGCATACAATAAATCATTGCCACATTGATACTCAGTGATGCTTCCCTTGCACCGCAACCCAACCCGCAACTATGATGCTCAGCTCATTTCGGTTCAACTTAGTAGTGTGAAAATAGTATAACTGACCTTGTATACGTCGTGGTTGCTGAGCACAGCGTCGAACAGCGTGTACAGGTCATTGAGTAGGTCCACCACCTCGATGGGATCACTGAGGGAGGAGATGGTGGTGAAGCCTACTATGTCACTGAAGTAGATGGTGACCTGGTCAAAGTACTCTGGCTCCACTGTTGCACCCGTCTTCAGAGCCTCTGCCACAGAACTGTATTGTGACATGGGACATTTTGTGTTTGTGGTAATGTGACACAGAGCAACAAACAATCATTAAGAGTCAAAAGTATGGTACTGTATCATGTTATGAATGGATAATACCCTTGGCATTGTACAAGAATGATATCTTGAAATAACAAAATGCCCATTGTCTTCTTTAGTTGTCTGTGTGTGTGTGTTATAACATGAAGCTCACGGAGGCAGCATCTCAGACAGCAGTTTCTCTGTCCTCTGTTTCTCCACTTCCAGCTCCTCTGTCCTCTCTCTGATCAGGTCCTCCAGGTTAGATGAGTACTGTTCCAGCATCCGCAACATGGAGTCAATGATGTTGGTCTTCTTGCCCTTGTTGATCAGCTTGAACTGTGACACAACATCATCATCATCATCATCATCATCATTGGTGCACCACTACATTATGTAATATTATGTATGACTTATGCTCTCTGTAAAAATCCACAAAGCTATAAGCCAAGACCTTTTCTGTGTCTGAATAGCCATACTAGCGATTGCATTTTATTTGTATTTATTTGTATTTATTTTTTTAGGGGTGGATCAGCTTTAATATTGAGGATAGATTGTTGCTTCCATCAATTTAATTGTCTGCATCATTTCCAATCCCCCAGATATTATTTGGGTAAACACACATACATTACATTACATTACATTATATACATACAGTGCCTTGCGAAAGTATTCGGCCCCCTTGAACTTTGTGACCTTTTGCCACATTTCAGGCTTCAAACATAAAGATATAAAACTGTATTTTTTTGTGAAGAATCAACAACAAGTGGGACACAATCATGAAGTGGAACGACATTTATTGGATATTTCAAACTTTTTTAACAAATCAAAAACTGAAAAATTGGGCGTGCAAAATTATTCAGCCCCTTTACTTTCAGTGCAGCAAACTCTCTCCAGAAGTTCAGTGAGGATCTCTGAATGATCCAATGTTGCCCTAAATGACTAATGATGATAAATACAATCCACCTGTGTGTAATCAAGTCTCCGTATAAATGCACCTGCACTGTGATAGTCTCAGAGGTCCGTTAAAAGCGCAGAGAGCATCATGAAGAACAAGGAACACACCAGGCAGGTCCGAGATACTGTTGTGAAGAAGTTTAAAGCCGGATTTGGATACAAAAAGATTTCCCAAGCTTTAAACATCCCAAGGAGCACTGTGCAAGTGATAATATTGAAATGGAAGGCGTATCAGACCACTGCAAATCTACCAAGACCTGGCCGTCCCTCTAAACTTTCAGCTCATACAAGGAGAAGACTGATCAGAGATGCAGCCAAGAGGCCCATGATCACTCTGGATGAACTGCAGAGATCTACAGCTGAGGTGGGAGACTCTGTCCATAGGACAACAATCAGTCGTATATTGCACAAATCTGGCCTTTATGGAAGAGTGGCAAGAAGAAAGCCATTTCTTAAAGATATCCGTAAAAAGTGTCGTTTAAAGTTTGCCACAAGCCACCTGGGAGACACACCAAACATGTGGAAGAAGGTGCTCTGGTCAGATGAAACCAAAATTGAACTTTTTGGCAACAATGCAAAACGTTATGTTTGGCGTAAAAGCAACACAGCTCATCACCCTGAACACACCATCCCCACTGGTTTGGGCCTGCTTTTCTTCAGCAGGGACAGGGAAGATGGTTAAAATTGATGGGAAGATGGATGGAGCCAAATACAGGACCATTCTGGAAGAAAACCTGATGGAGTCTGCAAAAGACCTGAGACTGGGACGGAGATTTGTCTTCCAACAAGACAATGATCCAAAACATAAAGCAAAATCTACAATGGAATGGTTCAAAAATAAACATATCCAGGTGTTAGAATGGCCAAGTCAAAGTCCAGACCTGAATCCAATCGAGAATCTGTGGAAAGAACTGAAAACTGCTGTTCACAAATGCTCTCCATCCAACCTCACTGAGCTCGAGCTGTTTTGCAAGGAGGAATGGGAAAAAATTTCAGTCTCTCGATGTGCAAAACTGATAGAGACATACCCCAAGCAACTTACAGCTGTAATCGCAGCAAAAGGTGGCGCTACAAAGTATTAACTTAAGGGGGCTGAATAATTCTGCACGCCCAATTTTTCAGTTTTTGATTTGTTAAGAAAGTTTGAAATATCCAATAAATGTCGTTCCACTTCATGATTGTGTCCCACTTGTTGTTGATTCTTCACAAAAAAATAGTTTTATATCTTTATGTTTGAAGCCTGAAATGTGGCAAAAGGTCGCAAAGTTCAAGGGGGCCGAATACTTTCACAAGGCACTGTATATAGCCATTAAAAAAATATATATATATCTATATATATACACATACATACATTAAAAATCCTGATTATCTTATTTTCCATAATTAGCTATTAATATTTGTAGTAATGTAGACAATTTATGCAAAGGATTTTTACCTCTCACCAGTCTCGCCATTACCAAAATTACATTATGGCAAGCAATTATTATATTAGCAAACAATTATTGTGAATAATATATATATATATATATATATATAATACATCCTATATTGTCCCTAACATATTTTACTCCCTCGCAACAGTTGCGGGATACACACACACACACACACACACAAAACCCCTTTTCCCCACAACAACCATAGACTCATATTCTCAACAATTGCACCATTCCAGAGCCCAACTCAAGAAAGGTCTTGATTTACAAATGCACATACAGTTGCAGCTGTAAGAGAAGACCTGCAAAACTGCGCAGCATTTGCATTTTAGGTATACAAAAATAAAACGTTTTATAGTACTTGAAATGTCGAAAATAAAGTATGCTTTATATGCCAGGATGTTAAACTATACGTCTTTTCATCTAGTAGAATACGCTGCACACTTTTGAGGAAGAGAAGTGTCTTTTCAGACTAGGGTTGCACAATCCCGTGAACTTTCAATAAATTCCCTGGTTTTCCAGAAATCCTGGATGGAGGATTCCGTATTTCCTGCTTACTCCCTCCTGATTCAGTGAATCCTCAAACCGGAATCTCAGGAAGACAAGGGAATTTATTGAAAGTCATTTTAATTTTGCCTTCCCTATTCCAGACTCATGTGTGTTTGACAAGAGCTGATAATCAGCTGATAATGAGATAAGGGAACACGCTGTACCAAAATAAATGAATGATTGGGAATCAACGCAATTAAGCATTATTAGATGACATTCTCAGGACGGGTGAGCCTAGATGGTAATATTTGTTGCTTACTGCATTCATTTTTCCTAAACAGTACATTCTGAACAGTATGTAATACGATTAGTACACAGTATATTGTTTTATTAAGTAGTAGGCAAGACAGATTTCGGCCAATGAGCGCTGACAGACCAATTTCTGCTGTCCACAGCTCATAATTACCCAGACATATTCCCTGCATTAGCCTTCTATGAGACTGGCAGCAGATAACCGTGGAGACAGATGAGGGTTTCTGACCTGGTCAAAGATCTCATCGAAGGCTGGTCTGCGGTCAGGCTGTTCGCTCCAGCACTGTTTCATCAGCTGGATACACTCCAGAGGAGCCTGATCTGGGGCCACCGTGGGCCTGCACATGGGAGGAGGCTTCTTCACCTTACGGATGATCTCTGATGGTGAGGGAGAGAGAAAGAGAGGAGAGAGGTTATACTGTACAGCGGCAGCACGGGAGCATAACAACTCATTACACAGTTTATTGTCCGCTGGTACTAGACAGCTTGTCAAAGCAAAGCAGAAATTCTGTATGTACAATATGTAGCTACATCATACACTGTAGATAGGGGAATTATTGTGATTTACAACTCTGACATTACTCAATAGATGCCAGTATAACAAGTCAATCAAGTGATGTTGATTCACAGATGACAGAAGAATGACCTCAAGCTAAAACAAAAAAATGCCTCTAAGATCTAAGATTGTATGTTTTTGCTTGTTTTGTATCCCCCAAACCTACCCGCAGGAGTCAGACCCAGCATGCAATATGGAAGTCCTCGGACAACCACCTCTTGGAGTATAATGGCAAAACTATACACATCTCCTTTATAGGTCCCCTTCCGAGAGTTCTCCACGTCTCGGAGGAACTCTGGAGCTGTCCAAAACTGATCTGAGATAGAGGCACAGGGTCACGATATTGGCAAGGTAGTTAAATGCAGCACCTGGGAAGCATATAGAATCTAAATTACATAGATTATACTCACAAACTAGAAATACAAATGAATGTGTGTCAAGTCCATCTTTAAAGGTCCAATGCAGCCATTTTTATCTCGATATCAAATCATTTCTGGGTAACAATTAAGTACCTTACTGTGATTGTTTTCAATTAAAATACTCAAAAACAAACAAAAATAGCTTCTTAGTTAAATGCTATTTCTAAGCAATAATTTTGCTAGGACTGTCATGGAGTGGTCTGAGAGAGGGGCCTAACTGGAAGAGCCTAGTGGGAGGGATGTGTAACCTGCAAACTAACTGCTATTGGCAGAGAGGAGGGCAAACTCTCTTTATTATGATGTCACCAAGCGGTCCAAAACCCCACCCATGCAAAACAATCTGAAATGTAACTATCAATTCTTTTCAAACAACTCTAACAAGGCATTAACAAAAAAATGATGTTGTTGACCACACCGCTCCGTTAACGTGATATGGAAGAGTGAACATTTTCAAAAAACAAAAGTGCAGATCTAGGCATAGATGTTACCTTCAGGTGGAACTAGATTTTTTGGGGATTTCTGGGATTCCAGCAGCTCGTTAAAGCCGTAGTCTGTGATCTTGAGGACGAAGCGACCGTCCACCACACAGTTCCGTGACTTCAGCCGACCGTGAGGGAACTCTCGATGGTGCAGATACTTCATACCCTGAGAGGCCAATAAGATCAGAACTGGTAAACCATTGGTGTTACTTATGACAAAGTACCAGAAAAACATTTTAAACGTTTGATCTGCTGGCAGAAACAGTTTTTAGAAGATATTTTTTTATCTTACTGGGACAAATTAGACTTGTGGAACTAGTTTTGCAACATGATGTGTCAAACATGTCATACCTTGATTAAGTCCAGCAACAAAGAAGACTTGAACATCCATTCCAGCTTGACGTCATCGTTCCTCAGGAGGTCCTGCAGGCTGCCACGGGAACAATGCTCCGTCACCACGGCAAACATGTCACAGTCTGTGAAAAACCCCAGGAACGGATTGATGTTCTCATTTCGCAGATCCTTCATCTGGACACATTCACACAAAATGAAGACCCCAAAGTTAACAAAAACAAACTCACATCCCAGACATGACTATACATTGTAAATATGGTATTGGCACTGACCCTGTATATAACATAATCTCTTATTTCTCATCATTTCTTTATTTTTTATACACAGTATATATTTATTTTTGATTTTTATACTATTTTAGATATTGATTACTGCACCGTTGAGTAGAGCTCGCAAGCAATTCACTGTACTTGTGCTTGAACTTACTGTTGTTATGTTTTGGTTTTACCTTTGTAAAGATCTTGGTGGTGCTCTGCTTGACTTCCTTGAAATGGCCTTCTTCAAACTTTTTCAGCCACACCCAGTCGCCCTTTGAAGCCATGAAAGAAAATGTGGTTTTATTCTGGCTCCATTCTCTACAAGTCACATTGAAATATTTTAGGATAGGGATGAGAAGTCGACTTGTGGTTCAACGGTCAACGTCGTCAACCTACCTCATAGACTGCTACATTTGTGGTGTCATGTGTTGCGGTAGTGATGCTGTTCACAGAGTGGTGCAGGTCTCCTGAATGCATACCGTTGTTGTCTATTCCACTTTTAGATTCACTCAGGTCCTCTAGAGTGATTTTCTATGAGGCATAAAATAGATGACTGAACATACAGTATATCAGAAAGAAGTCATGTTGTAGAGAATCACATGGGAAAATATATTTACCCTCTTGCTAAGTTGAGGGTTGATGAACGTGAGGTCCTCTAGAGTCAGTAGGATCCGATTGGGCCCCTTCACCAACTGGATCTGCTGGATTCTCCTCCTACCAGCCAATCAGAGAGCATGTCAGCCATGGTAACAGCAAAGCAATAGCAACTATCTCTGTCTAGGTTTTTAGTCTCTATGTATCTAAACAGCAGAGGTGGGACCAAGTCATTGTTTTACAAGTCACAAGTAAGTCGCAAGTCTTAGCACTCTAGTCCCAAGTCAAGACCGACAAGTCTCAAGTCAAGTCTCAAATCCTAAACTTTGAGTTTAGAGTCCTAAACAAGTCATAATGTGCTCTTCACCAAGTGTAATACCACTTCATATTTTTAACAAGAGTAATAGTTAGTATATTACATTGACACAAATCATGAATGCTTTTAAAAAATATGTATATTTATTACTTTCCAAATAAACTTTATATTTCCACGGAAGTGCATGGTTAACCATGAGAAAGACTATTGAGGATCGCTATGGGGCGCAATCGGGCGATGTAGGCTTGTACACAATCGCCCAACCTTAACAAACAAACAAACACACACCCACCCACACACACACACACACACACACACACACACACACACACACACTCTCTGTGTGTGGTTACAGTAGGCTAACCTATGTCAATGGTTTTAGGAACAGCAGTAACATCAGGCAGGATTTAGGCTACCAACTGCCGAGCCAGTTGTAGCTCAATCTTGGGTGCAATGTTCACGTTCCTGCACTGACTGACTGTGTGGAGGCTCATTGATGTAACGTTATGTTAGCCTACATGCTACACTAGCAAATATATAAATTATATAGCTGTCTGCTATATTAGCCATGACTTACCGTTTTTTGTGCAACTTCAAATGTTGAACAAAGTTGGAAGTTGTTGCGCCTCCGTCTGTAAATTTTGCAAGTTTCGATCCGTTTTTATCGATACAGCGTAGTCGTTATATCCCAAAATAATAATTTGGGGTATCAATCTTTCCAAGGGCTCCATCTGAATTCACCCGCCGACGTTCCTCTGCACTGCCACGCGCAACTTTTTCTCAGCTGGCCCAATTTGATTGGCTGCTGTCCGATTCAAACTGTAATCTGTTAAATGAAGAGTTGATGCGTTGCACACTTTTTTTTAATAGCATCATTTTTAATATCTGGGCTTGGGGAGGATATCAAATCAGGTCGAGTCAAAAGGCTCAAGTCCAAGTTAAGTCACGAGTCATTGGTTTTAAGTCAAAGTCGAGTTGCAAGTCATCATATTTGTGACTTGAGTCTGATTCGAGTCCAAGTCATGTGACTCGAGTCCACACCTCTGCTAAACAGCATACAAATACAGTAAGAAACATGAACAGGACAGTGAGAAGAGTTACCTTACGAACAGACTTAGACCAAGTCCTCCCACGATCAGAATGAAGATGATCACAACCACCACTATGACGTAGGTTATCTCCACACCTGAGACACAGGTAAGACATGGAGACTAAATACATAGTTTGGTTGTGTGATGGAAGAAGGAAAGACACAAACTAACAGGCAAACAGGTTCTCTACCTCCAGTGCAGATAATGTTTGGTTCAAACCAACAGCTGGAGTCTGAGGGGGGAGGGGAACCCCCAGGGAAATGAATGGATTTGCCTGCGAAGCGGACCATGTCAGCGCTCAGGTCCACCAGATAGGAGCGGTACAGCTGACCCTCCCATCCGTCGGAGTCCAGGATGACATAGTTGGTCTGGCTCTCTCCTTCAGTGTCTATCTGGATCTTCTGGTTGAAGCCAGAAAACGTCATGTTCCTGGTGAAATAAGCTAGGTTGGTCCCGGAGAGCCACTGGCCAGCTCTCCTGGCATTGTGCATGGCTTTGGCAAGGAGGTAAATACCGTTGTAGATGGTTCCAAACAGGGGGTTGACCTGGAATGCAAGGCCATTGATAAATCGTTTATTTGGTTAAAATGATTAGCTTTTCTCAAACTGAGAGTGATACACTGATCTAAAACTCACCAACCAAAACAGTTATATATCAAATGGCCTGAAGACTATGGTGTTTCTCTACATAACAAATGTTCAATAAATACAATCAATGGCATATTTATAATACTATTGTAATAACAATGTAATAACATAACAATCAATTGAAATTCAGATGGAATCTACTCACATCCCACAATTGAAAATATCAAGAAACACCCTCCTCACCTGCTGTGGGACCAGTGATATGGTGAGTTCCTCAAACCTCTTGGCCATGTTGAACGCCTCGTTGAATGACATCAGATCTGAGGACACAGTGATGGTGAGCACGGCGTCGTAGGCCTGCCGCAGCTTGGTGTTGTTTTGCAGGGGGAAGTATGATGTGTTGGCATAGGGCAGGCTATAGAGGAGGGTGTCGTAGGGGACAAAAACGTAGCGGCCCTTCGTCAGACCCATCTCATGGGCCTTCAGCAGGAAGGCTGTCTGCTGCTCCCCACCAATCAGAGCAGAGTGCATGCACATGATGATCACTGGAACACACAGGACAGAGACAGTGAGGGATCACCACCTTAAAGGGGCAATCTGCAGTTGCTACATAACATTAGGGACATGAAAATAAATTATATGTACAGTGCCTTGCAAAAGTATTCATCCCCCTTGGCGTTTTTCCTATTTTGTTGCATTACAGCTTGTAATTTAAATAGATTTTTATTTGGGTTTCATGTAATGGACATACACAAAATAGACCAAATTGGTGAAGTGAAATGAAAACATTTACTTGCTTCAAAGAATAAAAAATTAAAACATGGAAAAGTGGTGTGTGCACATGTATGATGCCCCTAAATAAGATCTAGTACAATAAATTACCTTCAGAAGTCACATAATCAGTTAAATAAAGTCCACCTGTGTGCAATCTAAGTGTCACATGATCTCAGTATAAATACACCTGTTCTGAAAGGCCCAAGAGATTGCAACACCACTAAGCAAGAGGCACCACCAAGCAAGTGGCAAAATGAAGACCAAGGAGCTCTCCAAACAGGTCAGGGACAACATTGTGGAGAAGTACAGATCATGGTTGGGTTATAAAAAAATATCTGAAACTTTGAACAGCCCACTGAGCACCATTACATCTGTTATTAAAAGATTTAAAGAATATGGAACCACAACAAACCTGCCAAGAGAGGGCCAACCATGAAAACTCACAAACCAGGCAAGGAGGGCATTAATCAGAGAGGCAGCAAAGAGACCAAAGATAACCCTGAAGGAGCTGCAAAGCTCCACAGCGGAGATTGGAGTATCAGTCCAAAGGACCACTTTACACTCCACAGAGCTAGGCTTTATGGAAGAGTGGCCAGAAAAAAAGCCATTGCTTAAAGAAAAAAATAGGAGACTCCCCAAACATATGGAAGAAGGTACTCTGGTCAGATGAGACTAACATTTAGCTTTTTGGCCATCAAGGAAAACGCTATGTCTGGCGCAAACCCAACACCTCTCATCACCCCGAGAACATCATCCCCACAGTGAAGCATGGTGGTGGTAGCATCATGCTGTGGGAATGTTTTTCATCGGCAGGGACCAGTCAGGGAGGGCATCAATTCTGAAACTGGTCAGAATTGAAGGAATGATGGATGGCGCTAAATACAGGGAATTTCTTGAGGGAAACCTGTTTCAGTCTTCCAGAGATTTGAGACTGGGATGGAGGTTCACCTTCCAGCAGGACAATGACCATAAGCATACTGCTAAAGCAACACTCGAGTGGTTTAAGGGGAACATTCAAATGTTTTGAAAGGGCCTAGTCAAAGCCTAGACCTCAATCCAATTGAGAATCTGTGGTATGACTTACATATTGCTGTACACCAGCGGAACCCTTTCAACTTGAAGGAGCTGGAACAGTTTTGCCTTGAAGAATGGGCAAAAATCCAGGTGGGTAGATGTGCCAAACTTATAGAGACGTACCCCAAGAGACTTGCAGCTGTAATTGCTGCAAAAGCTGGCTCTACAAAGTATTGACTTTGTTGGGGTGAATAGTAATGCACGTTCAAGTTGTTTTGTCTTATTTCTTGTTTGTTTCTCAATAAAAAATAATGTGCATCTTCAAAGTAGTAGGCATGTTGTTTAAATCAAATGATACAAACCCCCCAAAAATCTATTTTAATTTGTGGTTGTAAGCCACTGTACAACTGTTGTACCCCATCAGAACCCAAAATATAAGCTTGTTGTTTCATGCAGACCACCATAGTCCCTGTGCCCAAGAACACTAAGATAACCTGCCTAAATGACTACCGACCCGTAGCACTCACGTCTGTAGCCATGAAGTGCATTGAAAGGCTGGTCATGGCTCACATCAACACCATTATCCCAGAAACCCTAGACCCACTCCATTTTGCATACCGCACCAACAGATCCACAGATGACACAATCGCTATTGCACTCCACACTGCCCTTTCCCACCCGGACAAAAGGAACGCCTACTTGAGAATGGTATTCATTGACTACAGCTAGCGTTCAACACCATAGTGCCCTCAAAGCTCGTCACTAAGCTAAGGACCCTGGGACGAAACACTTCCCTCTGCAACTGGATCCTGGACTTCCTGACGGGCCGCTCCCAAGTGGTAACGGTATGTAACAGCACATCTGCCAAGCAGATCCTCAACACAGGGGCCCTTCAGGGGTGCGTGCTCAGTCCCCTCCTGTACTCCCTGTTCACCCATGACTGTATGGTCATGCACAACTCCAACACCAACATTAAGTTTGCCGATGACACAACAGTGGTCTGATCACTGACAACAATGAGACAGCCTATAGGGAGAAGGTCAGAGACCTGGCAGTGTGGTGCCAGGACAACAACCTCTCCCTCAACATGATCAAGATTAAGGAGATGATTGTGGACTACAGGAAAAGGAGGGCCGAGCATGCCCCCACTCTCATCAACGGGGCTGTAGTGGAGCAGGTTGAGAGCTTCAAGTTCCTTGGTGTTCACATCACCAACGAACTGTCATGGTCCAAACACACCAAGACAGTTGTGAAGAGAGCACGACAACACCTATTCCCCCTCAGGAGACTGAAAAGATTTGGCATGGTCCTCAGATCATCAAAAGGTTCTACAGCTGCATCATCGAGAGCATCCTGACGGGTTCATCACTGCCTGGTATGGCAACTGCTCGGCCTCCGACTGCAAGGCACTACAGAGGGTAGTGCGTACGGCCCAGAACATCACTGGGGCCAAGCTTCCTGCAATCCAGGACCTCTATACCAGGCGATGTCAGAGGAAGGACCTAAAAGTTGCCAAAGACTCCAGCCACCCTATTCATAGACT
This sequence comes from Oncorhynchus mykiss, assembly GCF_013265735.2. NCBI lineage: Eukaryota > Metazoa > Chordata > Actinopteri > Salmoniformes > Salmonidae > Oncorhynchus > Oncorhynchus mykiss. The sequence continues at coordinate 28,725,728 of NC_048591.1, read as the reverse complement.
GTTCTCCCTGCTACGCATGGCAAGCGGTACCGGAGCGACAAGTCTAGGTCCAAATGGCTTCTTAACAATTTCTACCCCCAAGCCATAAGACTCCTGAATGGCTAACCATTACGTTGCTGCTAATCTCTGTTTATTATCTATGCATAGTCACTTTACCTCTACCTACATATACGTACATATTACCTCAATTAACCGGTGCCCCCGCACATTGACTCTGTATCTGTACCCCCTGTATATAGTCTCGCTACTGTTATTTTATTGTTAGTTATTAGTTATTTTCAATTTTCTTCTTTTTTTTCATTTTTATTTATTTATTGTTTACTTCAGTTTATTTAGTAAATATTTTTTTCTTAAAACTGCATTGTTAGTGAAGGGCTTGTAAGTAAGGTACAGCTGTTTTATTCGACAAATTAGATCTGATTTGTTGTCAGTGGCGACCTGTCATTCATACCTGTTGTTTATTTATTGTCAGTGCTTTACATGTTATTTAATTTGTGTCACATATCAGTTTGAAAACAATGTAAAAACACATTTAATGATTGAAAAAAGCTGCATACGAACATGGTCTCTTTCTTGCTTTATTTAGTAAGGCAGCTCCAAAAAGCAGGTGTTTCAGCCTAGCTCAGTGCTTTCTGTCGTGGAAGGGCAGCCAGCGGAAAATACAGAGCGTTGGCATTGTTAATCTTCTCTAGTTGCGCCGTGATTGGCTCAGGATTCTGTCACTCATGGGGGGACACAACGTCTCTGCAGAATCTACAGGGAGAGCTATCCAGTTCAAGCCAATTTGGGTGCTACCATAGATTTACATTAGAAGTGCCCATCCAGCATGACTTCTGCCACATTGAAAACATCTGAAAACTCGAAAATAAGTGAGTTCAAGACAACTGGGAACTTGGAAAAAAACGAGCTCCGACTGGGAAAATATGCTTTGAACGGACAACCAACTCGGAATTGCAAGTCGGGAACTCTGGTCTCTTTCTAGAGCTCTGACCTGAAGATCACTTACATCATAATTCGACCTTGTTTTTTCAGAGTTCCAGGTGTCTTGAAAGCACCACAAATCCAGAGAATGTCAGACTTTGATAACAAAGTTTGAAGACAAAATTTGCCAACAAGCACAGCACAACAACACTGAGTTCAAAAATGTCTTGTATGCTGCTGCATAAATTATGTAATATGCCAGGGGGATATTGGGGGATGTTTTTCAGAGGCAGGGACTGGGAGAATAGTCCGGATCGAGGGAAAGATAAACAGAGCAAAGTACAGAGAGATCCTTGATGAAAACCTGCTCCAGAGCGCTCAGGACCTCAGACTGGGGTGAAGGTTCACCTTCCAACAGGACAATGACCCTAAGCACACAGCCAAGACAACACACGAGTGCCTTTGGGACAGGTCTCTGAATGTCATTGAGTGGCCCAACCAGAGCCCAGACTTGAACCCGATCGAACATCTCTGGAGAGACCTGAAAATAGCTGTGTAGCGATGCTCCCCATCCAACCTGACAGAGCTTGAGAGGATCAGCAGCGATAACAGGTGTGCCAAGCTTGTAGCGTCATACCCAAGACTCAAGGCTGTAACTGCTGCCAAAGGTGGTTCAACAAAGTACTGAGTAAAGTGTCTGAATACTTACGTACATGTGATTTGTTTTTTATTTAATAAAATGTGCAAAAAATTAAAAGAAATGTGCTTTGTCATTATTCTGTAGTGTGTAGATTGATGAGAGAAACAAAATATAATCCCTTTTAGAATAAGGCTGTAACATAACAAAATATGGAAAAAGGGGTCTGAATCCTTCCCGAATGCACTGTACTGTATTACACTAATACTAAGTGTCTGTTGTGTAGTAAGCTGTTAGTAACCCATGTGCCTATTTTGGTCCCTTTTCCCCCTCAGAACTTAGCCTACTGTTCTTACTTGGTGGTGCACATGTAGCGGGTAATCTGTTTTTGAGAAATGTAATTGAATACTGTAAGAGCTTTTATTTTTCTGCTTATACGCCCTCTATTTATCCTACAGTTCTGACTTGGTGTACAGAGAGAATAGTGTAAGAACTGCCCATGTTCTGAATTCTGTCGCTGTACATTTCAAAAGTGCTGAACAAAGTTATATCGACTAGTCCATCTTAGCTTACTCATTAATGTCTTAATCGAAATTATGGATTGCCTCTTATGCCCTCATCGTTCCCTTATGCCCTAGTTTGTACATCTCAATTGTTATAGGCCTATTGCTTATATAGGTCTCTCACTTGTTCATCAATTTAGGCAATGTTGGAATGATTTCATTGTTTAGCTTACTTTATGTATTATAATTAGCTCATGTGCTTTTCTTGAGGAGATACTATATAATGTTGTTGGGTCTGTAACCATGTTTGCCAGTGACATTCTCATCGTTCAAATATTTGTTATAAACAGTAACAGACCCATGTAATTCCAGTTGATATTGCAAGGGTTGTTTTGTTTGTACAATATGCTGTGATACAACCTGGTTCAAGATAGTAACACACATTGGGAAACCACACACTGAGTAAAGGAATAACAACATGAATTAATTCCATAAATAAAGTAAACACTCAACAATAATCAGATGAGGCATGAAGGTGAGTAAATTACGTCTCAACTGCTAAAGACACAACGAAACAACCAAAGGTATGCATGGAGAGAGGAATCTCTTGCTGAACGGGGAAACAGTGGCTTTATGCCACAGCTGAGCTTTCACAGGTGTGCAGCCTCAGCAGTGACAACCCTCCCATCTCACACACCTCTCCTATGCTGCACAAATCAGCTCACACAAACAGCCCACTGAATACCCCTTTCAATACTAGATTGGAGGGAGAGGGGTGGTGTGTGTGTGTGTGTGTGTGTGTGTGTGTGTGTGTGTGTGTGTGTGTGTGTGTGTGTGTGTGTGTGTGTGTGTGTGTGTGTGTGTGTGTGTGTGTGTGTGTGTGTGTGTGTGTGTGTGTGGTGTGTGTGTGTGTGTGTGTGTGTGTGTGTGTGTGTGTGTGTGGTGACTTAAAGCAGAGTAAAGTTAAGGCCTCAACATCTTGTTGAATTTAACTGAAATAACATCTGAATTTTTGTTGGTGTCCAACTTGAAAGTGCTGAACAAATAGGCCTAGCTCAGCTTGCTTATACTTAGAGTTAAGTATTAATGATATAAGAACAAACATTATGAATTTACTGAACATAAATGTAATAATTTTCGTGTATGGTTCAAAAGTCTAAACTAATTTTTGAGTTTGTTATTATTGAAGGAGAATGTGGTTCTTGTCGACTTACACAAATCCACAAGGAGTCAGTCGTAACCACATTTGTTTAAGCAAGTCAGCCATATCGGCTATGGTTTTTAGAAAGGCAGTAAATAATATGTCTCCACTGATAGCCTGGTGTAGCAGTGGTAAGGATTCACTCCATAGTGCTGAAAGGAAAGCTCTGCTGGTGGGACAGCTTTATGTAGGCCATAACCGTTTTTGGGCACCTTGGTCACCGTTATAATGCAATTAATGTATTGTTTAGTGTTGTGTAGTGGCTTTGCTGGCATGCATAAAAAAGTTTGCCCCACCAAGATTTACATGATAAAATCACCACTGCTTGTTGTACTCCAATGTTTGTAAAAAAAAGTCTCAAAACATGGTTAAAACTATAAAGTTGATATCATGGATGGTTAGTACTTATATCCATTGCTCTTTCTATGAATTTGAGAGTGGTTACAGTTCTCCAGCCCCATCCCTCAGTGATTTGTCATCATTTAAACTGTGGATTACCCCTTTAAACTGATCAGGCTCAGATTTTCTGTTGCCTAGTTAAATCAAATAAAAATAAAAAGCAGTCTTGTGAGGCTTGATAGCATAGCCTGCACTTATTTCACTCGTATCTTTTCAGTAAACAAAACATAATATAACAAAATAGAAGGTAAATATGTTCTTAAAAACACTTGCCTTTGATCTCTCCAGCAGCCTGGATTCTGCTCAGTGTGCTTTCCATCTCCGTCTCGTTCATTCCCGCCGAAGCTACTATGCCAACGGGAAGTCCCTGGCTCCGCAGGGAGTTGGCCACTTTACCAGCGGTGTCTATCCAGATATCCTCATTGGAAGACACGATGCCGATGTTGGCCCAACTGAAATGCTTCAACACGGTGAACAACACCCGTGTAGGTGACGGCAGTGTCCGTGCGAAGGTTGGGTAGCTCTTGATTCGATCCAACTCATAGTTAATACAAGCCCAGGAAAAGATAGCTTTATCCCAGTTTTTGCCCAAAAGTGAGGCTGCGTCACAGTATCCTGGATTCGTGGGTCCGACGAAACCGTCCACCATCTTCTCGTAGTACACAAATGTTGTCAATGCTTTAGACGTTTCACATGCTTCTTGCAGGATCACAAAGTCCAATTTGCTGCCCAAATCTAAACTGAAATCCTCGTTTATTCTGCCCACGGCCAGTTTAGCGGCCAGCGCAGGTAGGGCCTTGGAGTAGACCGGGTCGCAGTTCCAGGGTCCAAGGACCCCAACTTTGAAGATTAAACACTGGACACAGCACGGAAACGTCAACACCCCGAGCAGGACCCATAGCAGAAAGTTATAGAATGGCAGAGTTGCAAGGCTGTGTCTGCTCTTGAAGATGGGGCCATAGGGATAGTTGGATAAGTCCCATAGCACACCTCCAACATTTAGAGGAATACGTTGCATTATCCTGCTGGAGTATCCGTATTGGTGAGCTGTGATCTGATCCTACATCAAAGCATTATACACCAAACCAAAAACATCTGCAAAAAAAGATTAGGTTAGCCTATTCATTTTAACATAATTTATAATAAGGGTTAGGCTACTTCAAGGTTTTATAAACTGCATAAAGTTAACACAAAGTAGGCTATGTGAGAGTGAGATCACTGTATTTGATAGCATGTTATCTCAAAGAGACACTCTTGAATAGCATAGCTTTAATCATAATATGTTGCACTTACCATTGCTTTCTTTGGCCTTTTTGAAAGCTGTGAAGTCTGAGGATAGTTTTTTTAACACTCCTGTTTTTTTGCAGTAATCCTCACCTCACCATTCCAGTATTCTCTATATTTTCAATCATGTGAAATGTCATACCGTTGCCCAGTTGAAGCCACAACACCTCATTATCTTTCTGGTCTCTCCCATAAAGTGAGGCAGAGGCAGGAGCCTCAGGAGCGCCGTTGTCTGTCAACTTCAGCACCCTGGAGAGATCCTTACATGCTGTTGTTGGCGCTTGAAGAGGCTAGCGCACCTTACACAGGTCTGCTCCACCACACACAAGTAACATTTTTCTCACCTTATAATGTTAGCTCATTAGAATCAAACAGACTAACATTATGTATCCGTGTAAAGTATCCTTCTTGACAAGCAAAGGTTACCTGATGCTCAACAGGTTGCAGAAACGTAGACTACAAAAGCATGCAAAATAAAGCAATATTTTCTTCAATGTAAAACGTATTTATATTCAATGTCTAATGAATATATATTCTAAATTATAGCAGGCCAAGATCAACCACGCCAATTCAATCAAAGCCCTTTCAAAGTGACCTGTAGGCAAAACGGGTGCTGCACCCGGACCTAATCCATATTCGGTAAGGCACACTATAAGAGGATTGTCAATGTACGTTGGAGTCTCAGAAACACATAACCATCGCACAACACCTTGTTAAGATAGTAGCCTAGGCCTATATTCTGCAGAAAATCACATTTAAATTTAAATAGAGGGCTCTAAAGAAATATAATTATATGTTTTCTATTTGGCACTAATAACAGTGATGAAGATGAAAAACAAAGTATTTTATCTAGGGTCACATAACTTATTTATTTCCTTTGCCATGGAGACAGCTTGTTGCATGAACACTATGCACCGAACAATAATTGGTCTGATGCGTTTATGTGACAATGATAGGCCCCCCACTTAAGTTGAATTTGCTCTTAGGTGTAGAGGGAATAATTAACGTTAACGAAGGGTTTTCCCTGCGCGTGTATCCCCTGAGCTCCTCAATATTTGCCTGTGTCAGTCATTTCAGCTGTTTTGATGACGTGTTTCAGGAAACCAGTGCCAATTTAGACAGATTAGGCTAGTGGCAGGACCCCCCCCCCCCCCAAAAAAAAGAAAATTATACCCCTACCAGAGGTCGATCAAAACACAACCATATTTTTTCACATCTCTAATGTCTCCCATTTATGAAATGGATGGTTGTGTAAAAATATTTTACTCCAAAACTAAACAAAAAAATGCTGAATAATGCCTGGCTGGAGAGATACAATAGACGGAAATATCAACTATAAATATTTATGATGAATGTAAACTAAAATGTTTGGTAGCTGATTAATAGACAACTCAAGAAGTCAAATTGGTTCTCATTCAGCACTGTATGGTCCTGCCTGACAAGACATACATACTGTTGCACGTCTTTTGATGTTGTGGCTATTCTAACTAGCTCAAAGGAAAACAAGTGGGCTCAGACATCGAAATGAAATGTTTTGGGGTCCAAGGATCCAGCACATCTCAATGTGCATCACAAATGCAGTGAGCCAGAGGGAGGTCATGTTGGATTCAGGCAGCCTTATTAGAATAGCAATAAATCAAAGCTTCGCAACAAATCAAAGCTTACTTCTAAATAATAAGGAGGAGACTTAAGAGCCCAATAATGGAGAAACAGGTTAAACCATAGTTGGTATACCGCAAGTTGTAGACCTAGACAGAGGGTGTTCAGAGTTCTCTTTCCATTTGTGGGAGCCTCCGAGTCATTGATGCTCAAAGAGACTTGTGACTTGGAATTATTTTAAGAAGGTCATACCAAGGATCATTTTGCTATTTGATTTAGAGTTTTAAGACCCATTGATGTATCAAAGCAAAATATAAAAACATTATTTGATGAAAATGTGTTTTTGTCCTTTTAGCCCATACAAACCCATTGAATAAGAGATTCACTACATGGAACAACAGATAGTCCATCCCAAAAGGAAGCTTGTTCTGAAGTGTCGGTCCTTGTATCTGAAAGATCAGGAAACATTTATAGTTTTTTATTTGACATGTATTTAACCCCTTATTTTTTACACTAAACAGTCTCCATATATACTTTCATTAATGTTTACAACTGGTACCGGGGACCTTCAGACTGGTCTTGTCAGGCCTGTGGGCGACATGCATGTGTTCATGAGAGTCTCACCTTTCCGCAGAGGGGTCGTTTTAGTGTGTAGCCCAAACTGGACACTATAGACAAAAGTTGCCAGATCGTCTGTACAGACTTCAGACGAGTCCCAAGACACTTGTGGGGGTCGTAGAGCAAATTGAAGAAAACCATCAAGTTCGTGAGAATCTCATCTTTCCATAGAGGGGTCAATGGTATTGTGGCAGCCATATTGCATTTTGGACTCCATTATGGATTTGGAGACAACTCTAGGGGGGCCCCCTAACATAATTGCAAGAGGCTAAACATATAAAATCCAAAGAGGAATACTAGACTGAAAAGAAATGACCGTTTTCACCATCTCAGCCCACTTGTTTAACTTAAATCCGATAAGATTACAATAGTCACAACATCAAAAAACCTGTAACTGTATATATTTTTGTCAGGCAGGATCATACAGCACTGAATTAGAGCACATCTGACTTGGCAAGTTCTCTATCAAAGATATTCTCTGGTACTTTTGTAAACTTTTTAGCCAGTAGTTCTGAAACTAGTGCCCACTAGCCAAAAGTGGTCCCTGAAGATTGCATACTACACCACGTCATTGCCAGCTGTCACTCAAATAGCGAGGGGCTAAAGCTCATTGGTCGGAACTCGAATTGCTAGTGGGCTGGCCCGCGTGGGGGAAAATGTAGGGAAAATGGCGCCACACAGCTTCCAGTAAACAATCACTTTCAAACTAGAGATTTTGTGGCTAATTGAGGTAAAACAGTAATTCTGCTCATAGATTATGCATGTATGAACCACAACCACCCACCCCCTCCAGCCAATATTTATTCTGCACTTGCCTAGTTTAAGGGGTGTTTTCCTTAGAGCTGATTACAATAGCCACAACATCAAAACACATGGGTAACTGTATGTATTTCTGTCAGGCAGGACCATACAGCACTGAATGAGATCACATTTTTAGCAATATCAGCGCTTGCAATATTGGGTTACATGAGTTTATGTGGCCCATCGCCTCTTGGCCCGTGTTCTGCACTTTTTTACACAACCATCCGTATCCTAAATGGGAGACATTAGAGATGTACAAATACAGTTGTGTTTTATCCTACCTTTGGTAGGAGTATTTCAAAAACTAAAGCCCTTTTTGAGGATTGGCCCTAGCCTAGATACAAACATCTGGCTTTTGGCATCGGGACTCGCTAAAAACACTGCACTTCGAGTGACTTTTCGTAGGCAGGTCAGGAGAGCATTTTTGCTAACCCTAACCCATTTCCTAACCTTAACATAATTCTCCTAACCTGTTACGTTAATTATCCTAACCTGCTACGAAAAAGTTGTATCATGTTTTTAGGGAAACTCTTTTGACATGACAACATATATTTGAACCTGGATAAATATAATGGAATATCTCCTATGACTAGATAAGCCTTTATTATTTCATTTGAATCCTGGGTCGTAGGCTATGGCTGTGTGTGCGGGTGTTTATGTTTGAGAGAGAGACACACAGAGAGATAGATCGAGAGCGAGAGAGAGAAAGAGAGTGAAAAAAGAGAGAGAGAGAGAGACAGCTAGACAGAGAGAGAAAGTGCTGCGAGGTGGGTCGAAAAGCAACTCCACCTTTGCTGACCCATATCCCGAATAAGCTGATGAGCCTCTTAAATGTAACACCTTGACACCTCTCTCCTGCTGCCAGAAATAGGGGAGAAAAATGACACTCAGCAGAATACACCATGCAACTAAACATACAAAATCACCACACACAAATCATACTCATAAAATGAATGTGTACACATGCTTTTCTATCGTGCAGTTCTGTCAAAAACTAGTCCATGGATACAACTAATATTTATTATTGTCATACATGGACAATATATGCCTATGGAATGGCTATAGTGTGCATTACATGTCCTGTTCGAATGCTCTATAGGTCTTACCCTGACCCAATCTGGTGGATTTTATATATAATCACTGATAAAGACAGGAGAATGTGAACTGGCGAGTTAGGTCTGATGTCCCTGGGACAGCATTTAGGTATATGTATTTATTAATGTTGAGGGAAATTGCAGGGTCAGACATAACACGTCTTAGTAACCTCTTGATTAAACTTTTGCTTATTCTTCCATAGTCACAGTAGTGGTATGGCGATGGTGAATCGACCACAGACAAGATAAGTGTGAATCGACCACAGACAAGATAACTGGAAAAAAGTATATTTTGATGGAACAATCCCATAATCCCAAAATATTATTTAATGTCCACACGATGGCGCCAAGTGTACATTAGACTGGAAAAACAATGGACTTGCACATACCAACACCAATCTCCAATCTGTATTTTAGCATTCACTTTCACCAAGTGGCACTGGATAATATTAACCTGTAGCGGTGAGTGAGTAAAATCACTGGGGAAGCCAAGCCATGTTACAACCTACACTGTATGTGTTGTGATAATTGTGTTGTTTGCTGTCAAATCATATGCCTTACAGTCGTGATATATAAGCCTATAGGCCGAGACAATAAGAAGACAGTGGCAGAATATATTCAACCACACCTTTGTTTTATGATGAAACCGAATAGCAACTTCTGTCCAGTGAAGTCCACGACACATATTGCATGTAACAGACAGTTAGTTACATGACAGTCAATCATTCAATCAAATGTATTTATAAAGCCCTTCTTACATCAGCTGATGTCACAAAATGCTGTACAGAAACCCAGCCTAAAACCCCAAACAGCAAGCAATGCAGGTGTAGAAGCACGGTGGCAAGGAAAAACTCCCTAGAAAGGCCAGAAACTAGGAAGAAACCTAGAGAGGAACCAGGCTATGAGGGGTGGCCAGTCCTCTTCTGGCTGTGCCGGGTGGAGATTATAACAGAACATGACCAAGATGTTCAAACGTTCATAGATGACCAGCAGGGTCAAATAATAATAATAATCACATTGGTTGTAGAGGGTGCAACAGGTCAGCACATCAGGAGTAAATGTCAGTTGGCTTTTCATAGCCGATCATTCAGAGTATCTCTACTGCTCCTGGTGTCTTTAGAGAGTTGAAAACAGCAGGTCTGGGACAGGTAGCACGTCCGGTGACCAGGCTAGGTTTCCATAGCTGCAGGCAGAACAGTTGAAACTGGAGCAGCAGCACGACCAGGTGGACTAGGGACAACAAGGAGTCATCAGGCCAGGTAGTTCTGAGGCATGGACCTTGGGCTCGGGTCCTCCGAGAGTGAGAGAAAAAGAAAGAAAGAAAGAAAGAAAGAAAGAAAGAAAGAAAGAAAGAAAGAAAGAGAGAGAAAAAGATAAAGAGAGAGAGAGAGAATTAGCGAGAGCATACTTAAATTCACACAGGACACTGGATAGACAGGAGAAATACTCCAGATATAACAGACTGACCCTAGCCCCCCGACACATAAACTATTGCAACATAAATACTGGAGGCTGAGACAGGAGGGGTCGGGAGACACTGTGGCCTTGAATGGCATTGGTGGTACAGCATGGTTAAGCAAGTTAATGTTTCAGACATTTTCAGACCACTAAACAACTATTGATTTAGAACCACAGAGTCACCGCAAGTCGCAAAGAAATCAGGGGATGCCTCCACTATTCCAGCACCATTTCAACTTCAACATTTAAACATCATAAAATCACCTATGCTTAGTCTAATACAGTGGCAACTGAAAGAAACCAAAAACATTTTAGTCCAATCAACATAAGCTAAATACGATGCGGCTGTCTATGGTTCTGTTTCTGTTTGTGTGCGTGGGCGTGCGTTCGTGCAAATACAAAAACATGTTGACTCACCCTACTTGTAAAGAAACACCAATGCCATCCTCCTCTCTTTCATGCTGATGAAACGGTCTTTCACTCTGTCATACAGTACACGGTTTTATTTTATGTTGTCCTAGGCTACCTGGCTAAAATGCTTGCTCACTACTGGTAGCCTAACTTCCATTCATGGGCAACATTAGCTAGTCAACATTAGCCTTCCACATCTAGCTGCATATTGTATTTCCATCCTCTCAGGCCATGGGCACAGTACAGAGAATGAAGTAAACCTACAAGTCCAAATCCCAATCTCCATCCATGGCTAATTTAGGAATAGCCACAGGAGGACAACAACACAACTAGATGCAACAATTCAAGTTGTTTCTATTAATGACGTATGTTCTCACAATTCTTTTTCACTGCCACGACCATTCACAGATCAACACTGATTGGACATTTTGTCTTTTTCGTCAAGGGAGGCCAAATTCTCGTTGGCTTCCCTTGCATTCAATGCTACGTGTGGCAACAATGTCATACTCGTTTGGACCAGACAGCATCTGATAGATGGCCTACACGTAGAGAGACAGAGGGGCACTGTTCACTCACTCTGATGCTTTCTCCTGTGAGATACATTCAGCCTCTTGCGAATTGAAGGAAAATTCTGAAAGACAGAAAGATTGTATCATTTTTTTTTGTACTTTGTTTGGGAAGCCTGGCTTTCCTTGGCGTCGATGAATACACACCACTGAAAATAACAACCTTACTTCGGCCCCCAATAGAAAAATGTGCTCAGCATATATTCCCCATTTCCCAGAATCCCACGTTAATATTTTATACCCAAGGTTTCTGCTTAAATATACCTTTTTTTTTCAAGATATACACACTTAATAATGTGTATTTGTGTAATAAGGCCTAAAAGGAATACAACATTCTGTATTTTGAACTATCACTTTAATCTTTTTTCCAAAAAACATTTAGCAAATATTTCCCATCAGTGTATCGAATGCTGTAGACAGGGAGAGACAGAGAGAGAGAGACCAAGACAGAGATAAAGAGAGAGAGAGAAAAAGAGAGAGAGAGAGAGAGAGAGAGAGAGAAAAGATACAGAGAGAGAGAGACCAAGACAGAGATAAAGAGAGAGAGAGACCAAGACAGAGATAAAGAGAGAGAGAGAAAAATAGAGAGAGAGAGAGAGAGAGAAAAGATACAGAGAGAGAGAGAGAGAAAGAAAGAGAGAGAGAGAGAGAGAGAGAGAGAGAGAGAGCGAGAGAGAGAGAGAGAGAAAGAAAGAGAGAGAGAGTACCATATTACACAATTGTAAATCCAGACACTCTGGTACATAGTGCATCGCCCACACAACCAGTGCTGCTGCGCTTATCAGCTCAGTACAGATTAGTATAGAGGACTAGAGACTTGCCCCTCTTCCCTGAGCTAAACCTGCAAGCTGGGACTGTATGTCTGGTCTTGTCCAGGGCTGCTCTCTTGAGCTGGGACAGATCATTCTGTCATGGGCCTGCTCACTCTCCCTCTCCCTCTCCTTCTCTCTGAGGATGTAGCCCTCAAAATACAACCTGACATCATTTCCCCACTTCCCTTGGCTGTAGTGTAGTTGATCCCTCAAGATAGTTTTTGAATAGTGGTATATTTTGTCTAATTCGGTTACTTGATGCTCTAATTATGCTTATGTATTAGCACCACCTTATAAACACTCCAATGTTAACTCATATTACAACAGTATCCCTTTCTGAAGACGTTGCTTGCATTAAATCATTTAAATGTCACTTTATTATGTTGTAATCCAATATATAGTTTGTATATTTTAATCACAATAACAAAATTCAAAAGTGGGTTGAACCACAGGATGTAGCCTATAGTTCTTATAGGATGTGCCGTTTATTTAGAGTTTATTTAAAACAGAGGAAACCATTTCCATTGTTTGGTACACTTATAAGTTCACCCCCAATGAGGCAATGTCCCAAAAAGCCTAACAATTCTAAAACAGAAAGACAGTTCTTTGATAAACCAGTGCTTCTGTGAGAATAGCCTCTGTGTATATGACTATGTTTCCTTTGCATGGCACGCTCCTGATATGAAACACTTTCTCTTGGGTTGGATAGGGGGTACCCATCCATCCGTGCCACCACAGCTAAAAGGCAGTGTAAACCGAGGAGGGACAGGGTAGTGGACGAGGTGGAGATCAGGGTTATCAGAGTTTAGCTGTCCATCATCTGGGCAGGTACTCCAGTGGAAGGCCTGTGTGGTTGCTGTCCCGGAGAGCCTGGTCCACCGCATGGATCAGTCCATCTATCAGTCCTCTCATGTCGGGTGTGAAGGGGTCGAAGGTGGGCTGCCGGACCCCGGAACGTTTGAAGTGTCCATCCTGGTTGCTCTCAGCACACAGCAGTCTGTCCTCGGTCACTGTGGTGTTGAGGAAGGAGGTGATGGATCGTAGCTGGGGCACCAACGTTGTCTGGAGTTCCTCAAAGTGGACCACTAGGACCCGCCGGCCGAACCGCAGCCAGTCCAGAACGTGCGACGCCCACCAGGAGGCGTAGCTGCCTACAAACTCAGGCCACTCTACAAGGGGGGAGCATATTATTGTGCAGTACTTTTCAGAAAGAACAATGTCAACTCACACAATGCAGACACACAGACCCTCCCTCCTGCAATAAAAAATTTAAAAACGGTCCCAGGAGGTCTCCTACTTTGGCTGGTGTACTATACTGTACATGACTAATACATGCCACAATCAAACCCAGATTCCAGGCTGGCTCTGTACCTTTGGTCTTCCAGTGATGATCAGAGGCGTATCCCAGATGTCCTGCACACTTCCTGTTGAACTCAGCCACGAGGGAACGGTACGGGCTCCTGATCAGCAGGATGACAGAGTCGTACATCTCTATCTCTCTCCTCCCACTCTCATGTGTTTTCACACAGATGGTCCGACCACTCTTCCAGTAATCCTTCTCGCCTTTGAAGCCTACACAACACCAAGACACAGATACACACACCATATGGGAAATATTTTGTTTTCGTCATTGGCCGTATAGGCCAAGCCAGACAGGGGGGTATGGATGATAACTTCCTTTTTTTAAATCTTGAATTTATTATGGACTGAGGCAAATAGCTGGATCTGCACAACAGGCCAAGGACAGAAGTGGCTGTACAGTATAGGAGCTGACCTCTGTTGTAAAGGGTTCCATCAAAGTAGTAGCTGCCTGTGTAGTATCCTGTGGCCAACTCTATGAGGTGTCTGACCCAGGTGTTGCCTGCTCCTGGGAAGCTGGAGAGCGCTACCAATGAACTGGACTTCTCCGGTAGGAACTTCCTCTCTGTGCATCTGGAGTCTGGGAGAAAGAAGTAATTGAACATTTTAAATCAGGATGGGAATTGTACATAGTCTGCTCAGAAACGTACTGAATTGCAGAAGACAAAGGCCAACACAATTTTAACATCTTGAGTGGAATTGTGTGGTGCAAAGTGGAGTTTGGTGTCATGCCGGAGTGGTGCTTAAAATGATTTCACAAGGTTGGCTGTATTGGATTTGAAGGAAGAATGCTTTTTTGGTTGTCTGACCGTGTTACCTTGGACAGGTGTCTGGTAGACCTGGTAGAAGCGCTGGAGGGTTGATGGTAAGGAGGCCTCAGTGGTGTTGCTCTGTGAACAGTGCTCCTCCTCAGCCGGCTCATGGAGAGTGAAGTCAGGAGTAGCGTAACCACAGAAACAGTCCGAACTCCTCAGCATAGCCAGAGGAAACTCCTAAGGCCAGGCAAATGTGGTCACACTTCAAACAAACTAAAACGTATAATGGGTATAATAATATACGTATAATAAGACATACAAAAAGTCTTCATAAGCACGTCGTAAAGGCTGAAACAATTTATTTATAAGCATCGTTATACTGTAACATCCTGACAACGGCACCCTAGGGGTCCAACCTTGTTAATGCAGGCCTCTATGCAGGACTGGGAGGTAAGGTTGGGCTGGAGCACATGGACCAGAGATGTAGAGGAGCTGTTGTCAGGCTCCCTGAAGCAGCCGCGGTAGCGCACGTTCCTGTCTGCAAACACAGAAGAGGTAGTTTGCACAGCTGCAAGTCAATACAGACCTATAACATACCTGAATATTCCCTGTAAGCAGAGCCCTAGACGTGTCTTTGTGGGTGTGTAACAGATGTGTGTTCTCCTGACAATGAATGCGATGCTTCATCAGCTTGACTCAATCTCCTGCTGTTCCCCAGCTCTCAGATTGGACCAGGTCCCTGATACTCACATCTCCTCTGGCCTGGAAGCACATCCTCCACCGTGAACACTGACAGGCGCCCAACACCTCCACAGGGGGAGCCTTTCTCCCCTTTACAGTCCAAGTTACACTCCTCATCTCTCACACGCAGGCTGGTGATGTGGTTGCCACAGTAACACTCCGACCCATACTCCAGACCAGCAAACTGGTAGCCACTGTAATAAATTGCATTCAGATAGATATGAAACTCTGGTAAAAGTTTGCATCAACTCACAAAGTATTCACAACACATTCGTAATCACTAAACAATCTGGTTCTTTGTAAAATAAACGTATTTCATATATTGACTTCCTAAAAAGTATTATTTTTCAAGAGTAATCTTTGTCTATAACTATGCTGAACCATACGTGTATCACGAGAACATACAGTATGTTAATGAATTCAACAGCAATGCAAATGCAGCACGCTCCTCAACCCTAGGGGTTAATTAGGGGAGCACTGAATGTCTCGCTCCCTTTGCTCTGCTGCACAATTAATACTGACAGAGACTGAAGCAGTCTGCCTGCCTGTTGCTCCCTAGTCCCTCACTGTAGATCTCTCCATCTCTCCAACCCCCCCTCCTCAACTCCTTCAACATCTTCCCTGGGAGACCAGAGACTACAACACTCCTCACTGCTCCTCTGCTCACACATCCTTAATTCGGAGGCTTCAATTTCTCAGCCTGGGACAAACCAGCTAGTGCTCTGCTCCTGCAACTGTAGGTCTGTGCTTACTCTCTTCCCCCCAAACTCTCTTCCATTACTAGTTAATACAAGTAAAGTATTGTGGAACTCCTCGGGTGAGTCTATGCCTATGCTATGCTAATTGTATGGTCTGCCTACCTGTGGGTGCATTCCAGATACACCGATTCTGTGCAGTTTAATCTGCAGAGATTATAGGAGGGGAATGGGGGTTATATAATTGTCACGTTCTGACCTTAGTTCCTTTGTTTTGTATTTTGTTTTAGTATGGTCAGGGCGTGAGTTGGGTGGGTTGTCTATGTTAGTTTGCCTATGATTTTCTATTTCTGTGTTTGGCCTAGTATGGTTCTCAATCTGAGGCAGCTGTCAATCGTTGTCCCTGATTGAGAACCATATTTAGGTAGCCTGTTTTCCATTGTGTTTTGTGGGTGGTTGTTTCCTGTTTAGTGTTTTTGTTTCACCTTTCAGGACTGTTTGTTTGTCGTGTTTGTTATTTTGTCTAGTGTTGCATATTTCATTAAATAATATGAACACTTACCACGCTGCACCTTGGTCCTCCTCTCCTTCCCCAGACATCAAGCGTTACAATAATGTTGATGATATGCTCCTCCTGAGATGTGAAATACTTCCTGTGTTATGAAAGATCTGATAATAGTGTGTTGAGGCAGGATGGAGAGACAATTACCTCGCTGAGCAGGTATCCTGGCACATGGTGCTGGTCATTTTGCGGAAATCAGTGGATACAGATCCTCTCAAAGCCCGCTCCTTGGAATTGTCCAGGAAGCAGCCCATGTAAGAACCTTGCCATGAGAGCAAACAAACACACATACATAAAATAGCAAATCATTAGTTACAGGTTAAGTCATTTGTCATTGTGTTACTTCATTTTGCCAACCACTTTTTCAGGTAGTGTCTCCAAAACTTGAGACAGCTAATTTATAGAATACAATAGCCCTTCAGAATCTCCATTCTCAATGGCAGAGAATCATTTTCCTCATTTCTGGGATAGGTAGGTACCTTTTTGAGGCACATTCCTCCTGGGGGTGCTCCTCTCCACATGTGACATATCCTTCTCCGTCATCAGGCTGTGGAACCAGCGCCGCCGCAGGTGTCGGATCTCCAGATTCCTCGACATGAGCCAGCGTGCTCCAGTCCTGTTGTCCAACAGGCTCCCAGGCTGGTACCCCTGTCCCCTGGACATGATCTGTGAGCTCCTGCCCCCGTAGCCTCCTACCCTCACGGGTGGCATCCCCAGGGCCCAGGGTGGTGAGGGTAAGGAGGGCAGGGAGGACAGTGGAGGGCTGGTGGCCCCTCGCTGGGTCACCACCAGGTTGGCCCGTTGGAGCAGCAGGACGCTCCCAGCCATGATGTAGGCCACACCTAGGAAGAGCAGGAACAACTGGGTCCTCCGGAGGAAACGCTGCAGTCTGTAGAGGGGCTTGGCCATCGATCCCCTCTTTATCTCAGCCTGCCGCTGGCTTCAAACATATACAGAGCTCTGGTGTAAAGCATTCTATCTCAGTAACATACTCTCTTGTCTAGTCATCTCAGCAATATGATTATTGTGGACTACAATACTTCTCACCACGAGAGGAATAGGAATCAGGAGTTGGTGGAGCCTAGTCGTTAAATGTCCTTAGATGTACCTCGACCATGATCCACTCAAGCAAGAGGTTCCGCTCCATAGCTTGTTGCTGTACGTATCTTGACTGTAATGCGAAGACACAGCCTCTTGAATCAGGATGATTCAGCCCACCTTCTCCAGAACCAATGGAAGGCAGTCTGAATGAGGTCAAGGTTCAGCTTTCTCTTCTTATCCTCAAAGATGAAACTACAGATAGGAGACACAGGAGAAATATTGTGTTACTGAGGCAGAGTGGTTATGGTTGTATATGTCTCTATTATAAAGGAGAGGAGGTGAGCCTAAGTAAGTCACCAATTCCTCCTCTACAAGTTGGCAAACTATAAGTTCCATGTCTACTTGTTTACAATACGTAGTTGACATGCATGACACGAAACCAATTGCCTGATTGGTCTCAAAACTAGATCCTTCTCTTGTCCGCGTAACCTCTCACCTTCATCTCAGACTCAGCTTTGGAATACGGCCCAGTCCTAAACAAAGGCTTGACATGTGGTGGCTTTCTTTCTCGCCAACACCAAGGGAGACCAGGGTGGACTGGAAATAAGCTTAGAGAAACATTGTTTTCATGAGTTTATAGAGTAACTAGCAGATGCAAGTTTTCCTTCACAAAAATAATAGTTTTAGTAGCGTTAGCCAGTGATGACATTACGTTTTTTTAACAAGAATGACTTATTTCCCCCACAATGCGAGATTCTCTGTCTCATCATCTAATCCATTACTTTCTGACATGAACCAACAGTGTGAGGTCAACACATTTAGCTCAGTCAGCTTTTCAACCCCCTCCCTTTCAGCAATAACATACTTGCATTTGCAGGAACCAGATTGCAATCGTCAATCTCAACTGAGCCATACAATACTTTTAAACCTTGTGTTTCATTATAGAGGTAATGCCAGTTTTCCACTGAGGTAACTCAGTTTTCCACTGAGTTGTGGGTAGCATCTTCTTTCTTGAAAATTAATAAAACATAGGAACCCTGCAGTTTAAAGCTAAACCTTTCACTAATGAATGTAGATTATTTCTCAAACAAAGCACATTTTAACCAGGACTTTGTGTATGGCATTTACAATTTAAGGCATTAATCACATGCAAAATAGGTTACTTTGAAATGGAGAATAAACTTTAAAACCAGATTCAAGAAGTATAGGAAGGCTGGCAATAAAGCACTGTCGTGACTAAGAGAGCCTTTACAGACAGATACATTTATCCTTCCAAAAACCAGCCAAATCTCTTAATAAGTTTCAGGACAAGATAAATCTCTTGCAGGGTCAGACAAATCTCTCGAATTTTCATCCAAATTCATATCCTGAAATGCCAGACAGAGCTCCCTCTTACACATTTTATTTGTTTTGCCTCAGAGGAACTGCCTTGCCCCAGGAAAGCACTGAGGCACTTCTTTAGTTGCTCTTCTTTGTTTTTCTTTTCATGTTGCTCCATACTTCCTGGAACCCACGGACTGTCTTCAAGTGCAGTACAGACGAGGTGATTATCATAAACATAGTCGAGCTCTAGAGTAATCGCCCTTTCATATGCTTTAACCTACATTCACATCTTAGACCATCTGGTACATTTTGCCAGTTTGAATTTATTTTTTTCCAATAAATAAACCTTACTGTGGCATTTCTGCAAATTATTTTATTTTTGTGACCAAATGTATATAAATGTATTTGTTTTTATAAGACAGGAGCATCAGTCCAAGAGAATCAGTTATTTGTATGTATATATTTCTGTAAATTCTGACCCAGATTTTAGGGTATGAGCCGAGACTATGCTAAGCCAAGGACAGCCTCTGCATTCGTGACCTGTGTGGAATACACTCAGCCACTCCTGAGAGTGGTCCAGGGTCGGCACTTACCAATCCTTTAAAAGCTAGCCAGCAAGGGATATATATGTAGTGCTGCATTAATATTTTGTTAGTAAATGGAACATCTTGGGTTATTTACACTTTGTTTTTTATTTCCATTTGCAGATTGATGGGCCAAGCCATAACCAAGCCACAGTCACTAAAAACCACTCAATAAATGGCTGCAAAAATTATTGCAAATGCCACATCCTGAACACTTTTTTATTGACTACTGAAATAAAATGGATCCATGTGTAAAGAATGAGTATCTGCACCAAGCTCTGCTGCAACGAGACTTGTAGTGTATTTATTGAAGAACACATGGTTATACCTGCAAGTGTGTTTAGCAGAAAGCTTTAACTGCAGTTACAGAATGTTCTGTTGTAATATTTTGCTTCATCTGTCTATAGCTGATGTTGGAAATGGTATGAATCCCCTACTGGGTCTTCTATTGAATTTGTATTGAAGATGAGTATTTTTGTAAATCTATGATCCAACATAGCACAAAGTTGTTGTTTTTTCCTTCATCCTTTATATAGCCAGTTATGGCTTTGAGGAGGACATGTTTGTCTTCTGTCTACTCCACATGTGACTGTGATCAGGTAATATGCTGGCATAATACCTGATCCTCTGACACATTCATTTCCACCTCCATTTTCCCAACCCTGACAACTAGTCTCCAACCATTCTCCCTTGCAACCTTCCACCATTCCCCTTTTCCTACCATGGCCCCAGCTGCTGAACCCAAATGCCCAGGAGGCTGTAGCTTGTGATCCACCCTGGAACACAAATCAGCTCACACAAACAGCCCACTGAATACCCCATTCAATACTAGATTGGATGGAGAGGGGTGGTGTGTGTGTGTGTGTGTGTGTGTGTGTGTGTGTGTGTGTGTGTGTGTGTGTGTGTGTGTGTGTGTACAAGAGGGGGGGGGGGGGGTCTTTCTCTTGGTCTTTGTGGAAAGAAAACAGAGGGAGACATTCTCCACTGAGGGCTATGTAATGATCTGCTGTGTCTTGGGCATCAACCTAGCACCAATAAGGACTCACACTTCGATGTTGTATCATATTTAAATTGGTTTTGAATTGAGACTATGTGGTAGAGCCCTTTCTAAATGCCATTATAAGTTGGGGAAAAGTGGGAAAGATTTGCCAAAAAATCATAGGTTAAATTTCAACTGATCAAAAACAATCTACTATCTATAATTCCACTTGTTTGCATCATGTAGATTTTCGCATGGCCTCGATGCATTATTTATGCATCACATCAATTTACAATAACCTACAACTACCCTTTTAAATCCCCAAAGTCACATTTGAGGCTATGTTTTCAATTGCCGTTCGGTAGTCTAAAAAGTTCACGGGTTAGACCATGCACAAATGACTTATTAACACGTTAGAACATCAACATATAATAATTCCTAAATCAATACAGCTCCACAATTACAAACATACTATAGGTCTTACCATAACGCCAGTATCTCGATAGTAGGCTAGGCTAAAACAAACGAACGAAAAACGAATCATTAACAAAAGCTACATATGTTAAACAAATTCTGCACATCCTTCATAAATGGCATCCGAGTGTTCAGTCCTTCAGTGTTTCTGAGTCGAATTGGCGCTCATCATTGTATGTGGCGATGTTTATGTCTCTTCGTCGGCCTCATCTCATTCTTTTTATTTTCACATGTAATGCCTTCTAACGCGAAGTCATTATAAAAACATTAATCCCAATATGTTAATCCTCGCCATGTCGCCTCGGTCACACACACAGCAGAGCAGCATCACGTTTGTCTCTATTCGCGCACAGACCCAACTGTTTAACCGGACAGAGATAGGGATACAGCGCGCATGCTCTTCAAGGATACTCCTCACAGCTCACTGCGGGTTCGATGTGCACTGTGCACGTTTTCCACATTGTCTGCCTAATACAGCGTAATCCTTCATTCTATTACATTGGATAATATTTACATTATTTGTAAGAATCATATAAAATATAAAAAAAACAAGTATATTTACTTTCTGTCATCACATTCATTGTGATATCAATTAGGCTCCATCATGGAACATTGTCATTCATTTGTTTAAATACTGTGATTCTAGATAGGTGCCCCTGGTTTTACAGACACCTATTATTAATGTCTGTGAAATATCGGTGAAAATAGAGATTGTCTTCTGATCTTTTTTTGCTGTAGGCTGGAAGCTTCCGATGGCAAGGGAATATGTGTGGCTTGAATTTGAAATATGAGACTCCAACAGCTGCATCGGTGTTATGACATCGATGGATCAATGAGATCAGCGCTAGCCTAAAATTACAAACGGAGTGGAAGGGGTGCAGCTGTGGATGCTACATTGTCAGTTTGTAGTGCTAGTCTATTAGGCTAGGTTCAGGCCAATTCTGATATTTTTTCTCACTAATTGGTCTATTGGCCAATCAGATCAGCTCTGAAAAAGATTGGATGTGATTGGTCAAAATACCAATTAGTGGGAAACATATCAGAATTGGGCTGCCTGTGTAAATACAGCCTGACTGACCTGTTAATGAGAATGGTTAGGACATAGGAGACGGAAGACTTTCTGCTGGCTTCGCTTGTTTACCTGAAAAACAGAGGAGAAAAAAATACAATTATTTTTCTCTCTCTCTACACACACACACACACACACACACACACACACACACACACACACACACACACACACACACACACACACACACACACACACACACACACACACACACACACACACACACACACACACACCAGATGATTGTTTAACTGAATTCTACAGTGGGCTTGGTGCTAATCAATAGGCTTGGTTTTACTGTTGATGGAGAATATAGTGACTGGAGAAGGAACAGGTCTTAGCGCAATTAGAAATGGATAGTCATAGTACTGATCAGATAGAGCATCACACTGCAGCTCTGGCCATTGCTCCGTCTCCCCTGCTAGATGGAACTAGTTCATCCCTGTGTGGTTGGGTCGTAATGAACACACTGATTACTTTTCCTAATTAGAAACAGACACACGGAAAGGGTCTCTGTATAGAACAGCAGGTGAAGTCTTACTGTAAAACATCTCATCCGTCACAGATCGTCACTGCAGTGCAAACTCCCACACACCTCTCCCATGGGTATATGAGCTTCATGCTGTATGACCTTCATGCTATCTTGAGCCTTTGGAGAAGCTCTCGTATTTACACTTACATTTCACACTGTACAGTCATTCTGCTCATATCGACAAAAAAAGCTCATTTATTACCCAGAGTGCCTTGTGTCAATGTGCACAACACCATGCAAACTACAAGTACTGTAATTACAGCTGACGCTGCCTGGCACCGACCACAGCCTTGACAGAGGTATGCAGTCATTTAAAACCTAATTAATATCAGATGCTAATGGATGCCTCTGCTTTGCCCTTGATGCAGATGAGAAACCCCTATAACTGTCGCAGGGACAGAGAATTAGCATAGCTCCTGATGTACCCCAGGCTGGAATGAACTCTCCAGAACTCTAAGGGTTCTAATTAAATCAAGAGGCAGAGATCTGTTCCCAGGTTTTCTAAAGTTATCTAACTGGATTTTGCCTATCGAATAGGATTAAATGCATAGAAATAGAACAAATAGAATGGGAGTCCCCATTCAATTCCATGATTCATCTGTTCTATTCATTCTATTTCTATGCATTCAATCCTTTCCGATGGGTGAAATTCAGATAGATACATTTAGAAAAACTGAAAGAGGATTAATGTTAGGAGTCCTCTGTAAAGTAGACTATACCTCACCCTAGGTCTGGATTAACACCTTCTATACACTACAGGTTACCATCCATGCATGCAGGCTGCATATATAACACGGATATAAGACACAAAGGCTTATAGCATGACATCCCTGTGTCCTTTCCGTGGCTTTATATTACCGTCTATAAGCAAATAGAGTACAATGCATCTGACTCTAGTCTGTACACGGACTGCCTGCCAGTGACAGATATATTCATCAGTTTGCCGTGCAGTAATGTCCAAGATAATGTGTTTGTCATCTGGTCCGGACATACAAATCAGCTTATCCCCAGGGGCTAAACTGAACGAAGCAATGCATATTAGTAATGAATGAATCCAGGGCTGACTCAGTTCAACATTGACCTCCTTTACTATATGAAATGTCAGGAGTTGACATATCGTGGCAGTTCGGAGTTACAGGATGTGTTTTTATTCTGTTTGTTTTTAGCCCCCCCCCCCCCCCCCCCCCCCCACCCTTCTCACTCAACCTCCATGTTTGTTAGCATCCATCGGCTATTTCTCTCTGCCCTTTCCCCTTTCTTTGTTTGCATTCAGTCAGAGTACATTCACACGCCAGGAATGAAAGGGAGGGAGAGTTTTTGCCCTCTAGTTACCTGCAGGGATGGACTGAAACAGTGCCGCTTGAGTTGGCCTTTTATCATTCAATGAGCCAAGAGCGATATGTCTGTCTATTGGTGCCAAGGGCGAAGGGGGAACTGAACTTTAAAGTCAGCTTTCCACACTCACTTGACCATAGAGCAGTCACTTGGACGGAGCTGAGTGATTGGATGCTTGAAAAATGCAGCCTCAGTCCATGCTCTAATTTTGCCATTTAGACTCTTTCCTTCTCAGACTCCGTTTCATCACTGCCTGCCTGGCCTGCACTCTTAGTGTAATGTTTTGTTTAGCATAATCTAAAATGTAAAAGGGATGGGTGCATTGCAAATAATGTTTTTGTTGTTGCTTGATGACTATCATTTGTAAACTCTGGCATGCGGGCCAGAGATGCAATTTGTTTTATGGTGCCTTGTTACTTAGTTTTACATTTTTTGCTGGTAAACACATTAGTTGCAATGAGATGAAATGACATTGCTAAAATTGCTATTACAGGTACCTCTCAGTAGTGGGGGAGATGAATGCTGCTTTTAGTGGAGCTGGCTTAGTCTGATAGATGTGTCCATGTTGTTGATCCAGCATTAATGAAGTTATTAGTATGGACACTGGTAATGCAGGCTAATGTCTATTTCTACTGTGACATAATGGATTTGTGGCTCTGGATCAAGAAACTATAACGAATCTGATTGTGTCACAATTATTTTGATGAAGATATGCTGAGATAATGAAGACATCATTCAGCTCCCTGAAATCACTCAGAGCTTAGTTCAAATACTCATCCCCCTTTCAACCCCAAAATTGCTTTGATTCTAGATTATACAGAGATTTATGGTTATAGAGACATTCAGATGGAGCCCTTTCATAGACCGGCTGACTCATAGAGACAGAGAGAGGAAAGAGAGCTGTGGGACTCCGTCGGGATGTGAGGGTTGTGCTTGGTTAGGGAAAAGCCTGAGCTGTCACCTCCTCCACTGACATGGTCTCAGGGCAGCAGGGCAGGACTCAGAGCTGGCTGACTGGCTCGAAGTTGGCTGACTGGCTCAGAGCTCAGAGGGTGCGGGGGGGTGGAACCAACAGACCCCGATCTGAACGTCCGCGGGCAGCCAGCAGGTTATCCAGCCGGATCGACAGGTCCACTAGCTGGTCGAACGTGAGGGTGGTGTCTCTGCAGGCCAACTCCTGTCGGACGTCCTCGCGCAGACTGCAGCGATAATGGTCGATCAGGGCCCTGTCGTTTCATCCCGCGCCGGCAGCCAGTGTCCGAAACTCCAGGGCGAACTCCTGGGCGCTCCTCGTCCCCTGCCTCAGATGGAATAGGCGTTCCTCAAACTCCTCAAACTGGTCCAACGCCCCATCTCCCTCTCTTCACATGGCGTTGGCCCACTCCAGGGCTTTCCCAGTGAGGCACGAGACGAGGGCGGACACCCTCTCACGGTCCGAAGGAGCCGGGTGGACGGTTGCCAGGTACAAGTCCAGCTGCAAGAGGAACCCCTGGTAGTTCGCAGCCGTCCCATCGTATTCCTGGGGAAGGGAGAGACAAATCCCACTGGGACCAGGAGAAGGAGGGGCGCGTAGTGGAGACCCCAGCTGTGCTGATGGAGGCGCTGGGAGAACTCCCTGTCTCTCCCAGCGGTCCATTGTCTGGACAACGCGGTCCATGGCGGTGCCAAGATGGTGGAGCATTGCTGCGTGCTCCCGGACGCACTCCTCCACCCCTATACCCGGGGTACCTGCTCCTGCTGACTCCATAAGTTGGGTCCGGTATTCTGTAAGGGGTGCGTACTGTCGGCAGAGGTGTCAGACGCAGGAGAGCAAAAACTGTATTTCCAGTTCCAGAACAATCAATAAATGGGTACATAACCCAACGTACACCAGACATAACGTGCACAAGCACTTACAATAAACAATACCAGACAATAACATGGGGGGAACAGAGGGTTAAATACACAACATGTAATTGATGGATTTGAAACCTGGTGTGTGGGAAGACAAGACAAAACAAATGGAAAATGAAAAGTGGATCGGCGATGGCTAGAAGACTGGTGACGTCGACCGCAGAACGTCGCCCGAACAAGGAGAGAGACCGACTTCGGAGGAAGTCGTGACAGGCTCAGAGCTAGCTGACTGGCTCAGAGCTCCACACTCGCTGACAACTGACACTCTCACTTCACTGGCTCACTCAAGCAGTGAGACATGGCAGGGAGACATGGCAGAGAGAGAGAGAGAGAGAGAGAGAGAAGGCTGTGGGGGGATACCCTGAGAGACTATGATGGAAAAGGTCCAGGAGTCATCACATGACCAGGGTTGCTTTCTTCCTGTCATGAAAGGTAGCTGCTACCTCTGGAAAAAGAGAAAAAACTTGAAATGCGTATATATCTTGTGGATTGTCATGAATAAAATAAATGTCCACCTTGCCCTAGCTGTTTCCAACACTACTGTGTCCATCCTGCCAGCTCTACTTTGGTTCTCTTTGCTGAGTTGGACACCGTCATGGGAATTGTTCTGCTTGTTAGATCCACTTAAGAAAAAGCCTGGGGATTCATTTATCAATATTGTGTAGAAACTATTCAAAAATACTACTGACCAATGGAATTTAGAATGTTCGCAAGCATAGAAAAAGTGTGATTTATCAATCCTATGAGTGTCATGCGTACAGCGATAGGAGATAATTGTTGATAAATACCAATTGTTCTCAGCCTCAGTGCTCATGCACAACCGTGGCTATTTGTATTTGAAATGTCTGTAATTAACCACATGTCACGCCCTGACCTTAGAGAGACTTTTTATTTCTCTATTTGGTTAGGTCGAGGTGTAATTTGGGTGGGCATTCTAGTTTTTCTATTACTTTGTTGGCCGGGTATGGTTCCCAATCAGAGGCAGCTGTCTATCGTTGTCTCTGATTGGGGATCATACTTAGGCAGCCCTTTTTCCCACCTTAGATTGTGGGATCTTGATTTTGTACAGGTGCTGTGTAGCCTGCGGAACTTTACGTTTGTTTTGTATTCTGTTGTTGTTTTTCGGTGTTCATTTTAAATAACGTAAGATGTTCGCCTACCACGCTGCACCTTGGTCTAATGATCGTAACACCATATATGATCAAAATCATCCCTTTAAACCTGTGGAGAACATACAACGCCGTATCATGAAATACCCTACAACGGTGCAACCCCCAAAAAAGTTGAAAAATAAACATTTTCCGAGATTGAAATAGAGGTGCTAGTGTCAGAGATTGAATACAACCAAAAGACTGAAATAGACTGAAATAGAGGTGCTAGTGTCAAATCACATTATATTTACAGTAGCTTTGATTGGACTGATCATGTCAACATCATACATTCAAAATCTTAGCTAGCAGTCATTCTCATTAATCAAGTCGACGATCTACTGGCAAATCCTTTTTAATCCTTGTCACATGATGAAATTATAGATAAAACGTATCGGTGCTCATCGGCCATTGGACATAAACATTACACAAGTTGGAATTCACAAATTCAACAATGAGTGGTTTGGAAGGAATCAGTGTGGCTAACTGCAAGTATTGCAAAGCAATCATTAGCCTGCTATTCAGTGGAGTGGCTGTGTGGTCCCAAGTCTAAGATTAGGGGTCTCTTATCCTAGTTTAAAATTATAAACATAAAAAATTGGCCATGCTGTCAATAAAGCATGATTTGTGCCGCGCTCAAAACAACTGTTAACTCGGAACTGCAAAATCGGACTTTAGTGAGTTCAAGACAACTGGGACCTCAGGAAAAACGAGCTACAACTGGGAAAATACGTTTTGAGCTTTCATCCAACTAGGAATTGTAAATGTGGAACTCGGGCCTCTTTCTAGAGCTACAACCTGAAGATCACTGACGTCAACATGATTCAACCTTTTTTTCCCCCCGAGTTCCCGGTTCAAATCAAATCAAATCAAATGTATTTATATAGCCCTTCGTACATCAGCTGATATCTAAAAGTGTTGTACAGAAACCCAGCCTAAAACCCCAAACAGCAAGCAATGCAGGTGTATAAGCACGGTGGCTAGGAAAAACTCCCTAGAAAGGCCAAAACCTAGGAAGAAACGTGGAGATTATAACAGAACATGGCCAAGATGTTCAAATGTTCATAAATGACCAGCATGGTCGAATAATAATAAGGCAGAACAGTTGAAACTGGAGCAGCAGCACGGCCAGGTGGACTGGGGACAGCAAGGAGTCATCATGTCAGGTAGTCCTGGGGCATGATCCTAGGGCTCAGGTCCTCTGAGAGAGAGAAAGAAAGAGAGAAAGAGAGAATTAGAGAGAGCACACTTAAATTCACACAGGACACCGAATAGGACAGGAGAAGTACTCCAGATATAACAAACTGACCCTAGCCCCCAGACACATAAACTACTGCAGCATAAATACTGGAGGCTGAGACAGGAGGGGTCAGGAGACACTGTGGCCCCATCCGAGGACACCCCCGGACAGGGCCAAACAGGAAGGATATAACCCCACCCACTTTGCCAAAGCACAGCCCCCACACCACTAGAGGGATATCTTCAACCACCAACTTACCATCCAGAGACAAGGCTGAGTATAGCCCACAAAGATCTCCGCCACGGCACAACCCAAGGGGGGGGTGCCAACCCAGACAGGATGACCACATCAGTGAATCAACCCACTCAGGTGACGCACCCCTTCCAGGGACGGTATGAGAGAGCCCCAGTAAGCCAGTGACTCAGCCCCTGTAATAGGGTTAGAGGCAGAGAATCCCAGTGGAAAGAGAGGAACCGGCCAGGCAGAGACAGCAAGTGTGGTTCGTTGCTCCAGAGCCTTTCCGTTCACCTTCCCACTCCTGGGCCAGACTACACTCAATCATATGACCCACTGAAGAGATGAGTCTTCAGTAAAGACTTAAACGTTGAGACCGAGTTTCCGTCTCTGACATGGGTAGGCAGACCGTTCCATAAAAATGGAGCTCTATAGGAGAAAGCCCTGCCTCCAGCTGTTTGCTTATAAATTCTAGGGACAATTAGGAGGCCTGCGTCTTGTGACCGTAACGTACGTGTAGGTATGTACGGCAGGACCAAATCAGAGAGATAGGTAGGAGCAAGCCCATTTAATGCTTTGTAGGTTAGCAGTAAAACCTTGAAATCAGCCCTTGCTTTGACGGTTGTTTTGAAAGCACCCTAAATCCAGAGAATGCCAGACTTTGATGACAAAGTTTGATGACAACATTTCCCCATGAAGGACCAAGGCGCCACCTTCCTGTTCAAGTGAGCACAGTACAACAAGGTGAGTCCAAAAATGTATTGTATGTTGCCGCATAAATGATGTCATGTGAGAAAGGGGTGAATACCTAGTCAGTTGTACAACTGAAATGGGTCTTCAACATTTAACACAACCCCTCTGAATCAGAGAAGTGCGGGGGGCTGCCATAATCAACATCCACGTTTTCGGCACATGGGTAGAACAACAGATTTTTACCTTGTCAGCTCAGGGATTCGATCCAGCAACCTTCAGTTACTGGCCCAACACTCTAACCACTAAGCTACCTGCTATCTGTCATTCATCATTTGTTCAGATATACTTCGATGTTTAGTGTCAGCAGTTGTTGCTGGCATCTCATGCCTAAACTTGCTAATCTTGCCAATTAAACAATTATTAAAGTAGTTGACAATATCAGTCGGTTTTGTAGTGAATGAGCCACCTGATTCAATGAATGATGGAGCTGAGTTTGCCTTTTTTTCCAACATTTCATTGAAGGTGATCCATAGCTTTTTACTATTATTCTTTATGTAATTTATCTTTGTTTAATAGTGTATTTTATTCTTCTTTTTATTAATTTTAGTCACGTGATTTCTCAATTTGCAGTACTTTTGCCAATCGGTTGTGCAGCCAGACTTATTTGCCATTGCTTTTGCCTCATCCCTATCAACCATACAATTTTTTCAATTCTTCATCAATCCACTGGGATTTAACAGTTTTTACAGTTGTTTTCTTAATGGGTGCGTGCTTATTGGTAACTGGGATAAGCAATTTCATAAATGCGTCAAGTGCAGCGTCTGTTTGCTCCTCATTACACATCACAGACCAGCAAATATTCTTCACATCAACAACATATGAATCACTACAAAACTTATTGTATGACCTCTTATACACTATATTAGGCCCAACCTTTGAAACGTTGGTTTTCCTAGATATGGCTACTATATTGTGATCACTACATCCGATGGATCTTGATACTACTTTCAAGCACATTTCTGCAGCATGAGTAAAGATGTGATCAATACATGTTGATTTCATTCCTGTGCTGTTTGTAACTAGTTTGACTGATAACCTGAACCAGGTTGCAGGCACTGGTTACAGTTTGCAGCTTTTTCTTGAGTGGGCAGCTTATTAATAGCCAGTCAATATTTAAATCACCCAGAAAATATACCTCTCTGTTAATATCACATACATTATCAAGCATTTCACACGTTTTCCAGAAACTGACTGTTAGCACTTGGTGGTCTATAGCAGCTTCCCATAAGAATGGCAGAAGAACCTGTAGCCATATTACTTTTACAGTATTTAACATGATATCCTCTCTAATCTTTACAGGAATGTGGTTCTGAATATTTCTGTCTTTTCTGTAACTGTTATAACATTGTATTGCTACCACTGTATCATCAAAGGTATTGTATAAGTGAGTTTCAGAGAGTCAGAATATGAATGTCATCTGTTACTAAAAAGTTGTTAATTTATTCAAAAGTTATTCATTTCATTAACCTTGTAATTTAAACTAGAGGTGTTTTGTTTCGAAAAGGTATCGAAATTGTCTGTCACGACTTCCGCTGAAGTCGGTACCTCTCCTTGTTCGGGCGGCGGTCGGAGTCACCGGCCATCTAGCCATCGTCGATCCACCTTTCATTTTCCATTTGTTTTATCTTGTCTTCCCACACACCTGGTTCCAATTCGATAATTACATGTTTGTGTATTTAACCTCTGTTTCCCCCATGTCCTTGTCCGGAAATGTTTATTGTAAGTGTATGTGCACATTATTGCTGGCGTGCGAAGGGGTTTTGTCCCACTGTATCTATTGTTTTTGTTCACAGTGATTTTTTATTATTAAACTGAGCCGTTGTAACACAGTCTTTACTCTCCTGCGCCTGACTTCTCTGCCGCGAGTACGCACTCCTTACAGTTACACTCAATGCCACGATTCAGAGAGGGCGCAGGGCCAGATATGATGGGTCTTTTGTTACTGTCTAGCAGAGAGTCAATCAGCTCTTTGAAATGCAGTTTCAGCTGTTCAGAGCTGCCCTTCATGATGTCATTAAAACCCACATGGACTACAATAGAATCGATGTCCATGTTCTGGCATAGTACATTCGGGAGCAGCTTAGTTATGTTTTTTACTCGAGCTCCGGGATCAGAAATTGTTTTTGCCCCAGGAACACTTACATTTCTTACCATGATGCTGCCCAAGGACGAAAACATCCACCCACTTCCACGTTTCATAACATGGTGCAGGCCTCCGACAGACAGAGAAACCCGCTCGATCCAGAGCAGGGACAGAAGGTTGCTGACGTTGTAGGGGAAGGAGTAGGCTCAATGGCCGCAGACACAGGTATCCAGAGCCACGAAGGTGCAGGAAGGCTCCAGGGCATTGTTATTCACAATACCAGGATATGTATATTTATATTAGGTTCAGTATGAGCTGACAGCACTACTAAAGCTGTGTGAGGTGAGGCTCTGAGAGGGGGCATGGCATTATGGCTGTGTCTGAGGGCCACGGGCCGATGGGTTCGTTGGGCGGCCTCAACTTTATGCTGTAATTTTATCACAGGTGAAGGATTCAGAACGGGAGAGAGGGAGTGAGTGGCCGTCCGGCAGGCAGACAGGTAGGAGCTGGAAGGCACAGTGAAAAACCGCTTCCCGTCTCCCACTTGTCAGGACTGGACTAGCGAGCCAGTGGAGAGCTGGCAGCGGAGAGGAGAGAATGAGACAATCGTCTAGGACGGGTGTTTTTTCTGCACTCCTTTTCCCAAGTGTAACTGCCACACTCCACAGCATTAATCAGGATTGGGGTGACAGTGACAGGGAGCCAGCCAGCACAACTGCTGATCTGTCACTGCGGAGAGGCAAATGACAGTGGTGACTTTGAGCATCCTGCAGGAAGGACAGACACAGACACTCTACACACCATTCTAGTGTTAAAAAGGACATTCCCTCCCCTCTGAAGGCTCTCACTCTGACTGCATAACAGAAGAGATGGGAAGTACCATGGACATTGTGTCTCTCAACCTGGAATTCACATTAAGCAACATTCACATTTGACCAAAATGACTCCATATGAAGGAGTACTTCAAATGTAGTTATTTTGGTTTGTCAATATTTCAGTTTTAAATCTGAAATGAAATACCCCCCCCCCCCCCCCATTCAACACAAGGCCTGTTTTTTCCCTGTGGCACTGTTGTGTCTGCTTTCTTACCTGAGGTGTGTTCAACAAGGGAAATAGTTTGCGAACGTTGGGCAACGTTAGCTTACATATTCCATTTGTTTTGTGTTAGCCACGATCGTTCGAGAAGATAGTGTGTTTCTGATCTAAGCTGCCGCTAAAAATGATCAAGTGGCCATGTAGACTTTATACTATATTTAGTTGGAATAGCTAAGTCGTTTTCAGTTTTAATACTGTTGCTAAAAAGCCACAGTAATCCTTACAAAAAGTAGATGTTTGATGTTTCACTGTAACATTTTGGAACGTTGATTCAAATTGTTACTCTGGTAACATGTTCGCTGCAAACAGGTTTGTTGCAAAATATCTGTAGGTATGAGTGTTCATAGCCTTACAGGTATGGGGTTGCTTGGGCAACAGTCATTTTGCAGGGTCACCCTTCCAAAACGTGTGTTGTTGATATGAGTGAAGCCTTGGTGGGTGGCCGAGGAAAGGGCAACACCAATGTAGATCTGTAAAAGTAAACCAACTGATCAGATTACTCAAAATCACCATCGTAATAGTAACAGTGAAACCGCATCCTCCATATCTGTATCTATAACGCTACACAACATTTTCAGGATTCAGACTTATACGAACTGTACAGTAGTAGGTATGAATGATGTGACTGCCCTCTGGGAGGCACTAACAGTAAAAACTAAATGGTTGATCAGGTTTTTGTACTAGAGATGATGTAAGTGTCCATGCTTGTCAAGTCATGTTATGGAGACATACTAAATTACAGCTCATATATAAAAGGGCACACAAGTTCACAGTTTAGGTCTGCCTGTCTGTTTGGGTAATACAGTGTTTCACATCCCTAGGAAACGGGAGGGTGAGAAGGGGGGAGAGGAGGGAACTAGGAAGGGAGTACGGCCCTTGGCCCTAGTAGACTAAAGCCCTTTGCCTCTGTTCCTCTTCCTACTCGATTTGCTTCCTGATTTGTCTTGCTTTTACTGGAATCAGTTTGCTATGATCCTGACCACAACCTACTGTATACCTGCCCCTGATCACTTCTCTCCTGCAGCCCGTTTCCTCTGTTTGCACACCTCAGGCATTCATTCACCAGTGAGTTTCCTTGCTTTGTGACAAGAGAAGGCATGCTGCCAATTGCTCATCCACTCATAAACACTTAGAGGTCAGAGACTTTACGGCACAGGCCTTCCTGAATCAGGGATGTAAAGGACCTGTATAGCTGTACCATAAACACCTCAAATCAAATGGGGGCATTTGATTTGCTCAAAACAGCTTAGTTCATGGTAAATTACATTGCAAGGATGTCTACATCCATAATTACTTCATTCATATCATTTCAAGTTGAATGACAGTCCTTGACCGAAAAGGAATGTGGTTGGCAATGCTAATTATAGGATGAGAGACAGAGTGTGACATTCAATGTCTCGGAGAAGAGCCAACGAGGTGTATTGTAACCTACTCATTTCAAAGGAGAGAAGCAGGGGTAAAAAACAACCATGCAAATAATTATCAAGAAGTTCCAACTGCATAAGTAATCATGGAAAATAACTATCTTATGTTAGAAATATTGATTGCAATGCCTCTATTCATTTTCAAAGAAGTATGGGGGATTCATAATGTTCCGAACATGATTTATTCCCTTTAATATTACATAATTATCTTTCAACTCTTACAAAAATACAAATTGCATAGGCACAATTCTGACACTTGAGAACACAGTCATCTTTCTCATGCTCTGTTTTAAGACTAAACTCATACAGCTCATTCAGTAGCTATTTTTATTACATTATATTGTGAATTACAAACACATGTTGAAATGTTAAACACATTCCTTTCACTTTTAGAGACTATTGGATGTAAAACGTATACTGTATTCTACAAAGCTCTGCTGTAACATTTCATTTCAACAACACTTTTGTCAATCTGTTTAAACAAGTGTAAGACATTACTAAGAAATCCACTTGCAAAGCCAAATAGCCTAAGCCATCATTGCAATCCCATACATACAGTACATATATAGACATATACACACATCAGCTTCACTCTGTTTGACATCATTGTAGACATTAACGTTGGTGCCCTCCAGTAGAGCTCATGTCTTGGGTTCACCCAGAGTCAGTACATTGTAAGGAACTGTTGGTAGCCAGCTGAGCCTTGCAGGTAACCCGGCTGCCACTTGAAGGGCACGGCAGGATAGGAGTCTGAGAAGCTGTCAGTGTGGTACGGATGACAGGTGGCCCTCATTCCAAATGGGTACCCTGACCCCCATCTCCACTCACAGCTGCTGAAGTACAGGGGGCTGCTCAAGTCCTCTTGAGGGTGTGAGGGTGTGTAGAGCTGGGTCCCAGTGGAGGAGAAGTGGGCATAGGATGGGGAGGGCAAGCACGATGGGCTGGGGTGTCCCCCTCCTGAGGTGTCTGTATAGAGCTGGAGCTCTGGAAGCAGAGTGATGGGAGACTTGTGGGCACCGTGATCCAGCCGGGACTGCTGGTGGTGTTGAGGCTTACACTGCAGACAGTAGGTCTCCACCGGGGTCTGGAGGCCCCTGTCTCTCTCCCTGTCCTTCCCCAGGTCCAGCATGGCCTCTCCAATCCGAGCCGAGGGCTGCTCTCTGAGGCATTCTGTGTGGGTGCAGGGTGTCTGTCCTCCTGGCAGGGTGCTAGGGCTGGGGTGGGAGAGCAGGAAGCCTGTCAGCGAAGAGATGTGATTGATGGCATGCCTCAGTGGCAATCTTGGACAGCCGTTTGCCATTGAGGTCATGTTTGAGCACAATGAGCAGCGCATTGAATGACTGGTTGTGGTCCAGGATGCAGTTATGCTCACGAACATTGGCGTCCACAAGGCGGGACGGGACTTGGAGCGACTGGGTCTCTTCTCATCCTGGCAGCTGCCGGCCGTGCCCCCCTCGCTCTCTGGAGAAGACTTCTTTGAAACAGTCTCACTGTCCTCGCTGCCACTGTCCTCCTCTTCCTCCTCCAAACCCAGCAGACTCCCCTCTTGCTTCCTCCTCAGAGGACTGTGACTGTAAGAATGGCGTGGCTGCTCATGGCTGGCCTGGTGCCCCCACTCCCCCTGTGTACTGTACTCTGAGAAGACAGGCTCAGGTCTGTCACTGGTGCCTCCAAGCTGAAGTAAAACTAGTGAAGTTCCAAGTTCCTGTCCTATTCTACGTGACTCCAATGCTCGGCAGACTTTCTACTGTCTCTTAGCTCCTTTCAGTGACTCAGTCCATACCTCTGGCTGGCTCTGACAGGCAAGAGGAGCTTTTAAAGACTTGTCTTTTTGTATGTGTCACATTGTAGGAAGGTCTGCCTAAAAGCAAAGTTGTATTCTGTTTACAAGGGCCCTGGAGGCAAACAGGAGAAAGATTAGTCAACTGCTCCCCCCCCCCTCCCCACATCCCCTCCCCTCTCCAGTCATGCAGGATCTCCTCCGCTTCTAAGGTGCATTATTAGCATGATCAGTGTCATAATGGAACATGAACATGTGATGATAAGTGGCAGTATTACAACATTGTGAAAAAAACATGGTATGTTGGTGGATGGAAGCCATTTGTGACATTTCTGGAATATTTCAGTAGAAATACTTTCTTAAATGTTATCTTAAAAATAATGAGTACCCCAAAAATAATGTTGCGTAGAAGACATTTGTGAAATTTCTGTAGGCTAATGTTTGAGTTTGAAGGTCTTGACAGATAGGAATGCTATCTTAAAAACAACGAGTCATGTTTTAGGTCTCAGGAATATTATTTTTTTAGGACTGAGAATGCATTGCAGAAGTAGCCATTGTGATTCATTAAGTCTCGCCTGCCAGGAATCTCAAACACACAGTTGTTGAAAGAGATTAACATACAATTCCTCTTTACACCTTATAGCTGAAAAAAGAGAGTAAAAACACTTATCATCACGTTTAAGCTATATCTACGGCAACAATTAGCCTATTATTAACATTATTATTATAATTAGTTCTAATGAGTGATTCTTACCTTGCCATGGCTGGACTAAGGTACAGTGTAATTTGGATGCCTAGGTTGGGTGTTGGGTCATTGTTCTGTTGAAAAACAAAAGACAGTCCCACTAAGCGCAAACCAGATGGGATGGCGTATCGCTGCAGAATGCTGTGGTAGCTATGCTGGTTACGTGTGCCTTCAATTCTAAACAAATCACAGTCAGCTCCGGTTAAACTGACATGGTGAGAGCAATGTGTTTTCCCCGTTGCAACTCAATAGTAAAAGGCTGATAGTTATTGTTGGTGGAAAAAAAAGTTGTTTAGGTGAGAATTATAACATCACCCTTCCTTTTCTTGTTCTGCAATTAATGCATAATGTATAGGTTTCTTAAACACAGGGTCTGCACACTCTTGCATGGTGTGCTCTCTATAATTTGAAATTAGTTGTAAAAGCAATAACTTTCCATGCTAATCATAGGTTGGGTTTTGAAAATGTGGGAGGGTCACAACTTCACAATTCCAGTCAGAGTTTTCCCTAAAGACTGTTATGCCCATGTCTTCATATCTTATCAATGTTTACCCATAACAATATGACCTTCTCAGTCACAATGACGTCAGTGTTAGACTTTACCCTCTCTTTTCCCTGATTCCTATTACTCACATTTCTTTCTTTGGCCCCTTGGTTTGATTGCAGATGAGGATCCTCGCAAAATGGTCCTCGTCTGAGATCTGAAGGGGGGGGGGGGGGGGGGGGGGGAATAAAAAACATATGAAACATTCCACAATCATCTTTGTAAATAAAACTTTCCATCTGCTGCCATAATTATCTTTTTTATCAACGTTATTTTAATCCATCATTCTCCCTCACTTTTTACGTCATCAGCTCTATTCTTAGTGTATGAGACAACAACTATTTTAAATAATAAACTGTGAGGCTAGTGTAGGCATAGTGGCCTAGGCTTTGACCAAAATCTACCTTTGGTCAAGAGGTACCTTTGAGCAAGACACTTCACCTTAATTGTTCCACCTTAAATCATAGCATTATTTACGCCCTCTAAACCAACTGAGATTGCCAGTTCAAGTGGACT
The DNA here is from genome assembly GCF_013265735.2 of Oncorhynchus mykiss. Lineage (NCBI taxonomy): Eukaryota > Metazoa > Chordata > Actinopteri > Salmoniformes > Salmonidae > Oncorhynchus > Oncorhynchus mykiss. The sequence continues at coordinate 28,688,520 of NC_048591.1, read as the reverse complement.
CAAATCAAATTATGATCAATCGATTGTTTCATTTTTCACAAGGGGTTAGAAAGAGTAATGTCAGCAGAGTTACTGGAGCTGCTGTCCCAAGCCGTCTTAAATTATGAGGACAGACTCTGGGAGATGAGAAGCAAGTACAGGGAGTGAATATTTAATAAATAATGGACAGGAACAAAACAAGGACAGCGTCTGGACAGCGGAAACAAAACATAATTAATGCAGAAACGTGGAAGAAACTGAGGAAGTGACAGATATAGGGGAGGCAATCAATAAAGTAATAGAGTCCAGGTGAGTCCCATGAAGCACTGATGCGCGTAACGATGGTGACAGGTGTGCATAATGATGGGCTGCCTGGCGCCCTTGACTGCCAGAGAGGGGGAGCAGGAGCAGGCGTGACAGTATCCTCCCCATCTAGGGGCGCCACCCGGCGTCCCACCTGGGTGAGCCGGACGAGTCAGCTGAGGCGTGGAAGCTCGATGAGCCGGCTGAAGCGTGGAAGCCCGATGTCATGACTGTCCTGATCAAGTCAGGTTACAGGAGACCACAACCCTACAGATTATTTCTCAAACCCAACAGAGGAGTAGAGATCTAGGAGTCTGAAGATGTGAGGGTTTTATGACCCCTAACGCCACTGGTAAATCTTAGGCCACAGACAAATTCCTATTGTCCTGTTACTATGGAGAACCAGCCTCAGAACATTAAACATGAAATAAAGGGACTTTGGAACAATGGTTTCCGTCAGCCACAATGGTGGTCATGACGATAGATGGATTATGAAAATGTATGTCATGTTTGTTTTGTTATTAAAGGTTAATAGATGACGTTATTAAGAAAACATTGTAACGTCAACAGTTTACCTAGTATATGTTTGATGTTTATACATTGTACGTTGTATGGAAAATGTCCAAAAATGTTTTGGTAAAGATGAAATGTGAAGTTAGTTGTCTAAAATTGAATTTGAATAAAATTTAGACCTTGCCTCTTAACGAGGTATGCCCAGAGAATTGCCCTAAATGCGGTTAAGCCCACTTCTGACACGAGGGTATAAAACCTGTGAGTAAAGAATTTACAGATGAGACTAAGTGACCCAAGCTGCAGCCACTGTTTCATTCCTACGCTGTGAGCTCTGAGCTACAGAGCTGTCTGTCCTCAGAAGAGCCCTTCCAGAACAAGGGCGAGGGAACAGACTCCTAAGCCAAAAGGACACTGACATCGTGAGGATGACCAGAGAGGTGCGCTGGAGAAGTGTGTCATTGAGCAGCCTGAACGGTCCACGCGGAGAATCCACAGACACCTTCCCCACGTAATTACATCATTATATTCTGACCCATAAGAGCGGCAGTTTGGGGCAAGGCTAGGGTTAGAACAAGCATAGCTGACAAATTCACTCAAATGTATATTTCTCTCGTGTACTTTCTCTTTTTCTCTCTCTTTTAAATCCCCATTTTGGGTAACACGTGCCATAGTGTGTTGGCCCGTTATACTAATTCTAATCAATAGCCTATAATGTGTTTTTGTGTATGTGTATCTTTTATCATCATTTCAGCTTTCTAGTAAATAAATACTCAACTAAGGTTGGTGTGGTACGAACTCATTGGTGGGAAACAGGGTCCGTGCAGATTCCCGGATTATGCGACATTCAGAACGAGACTGTAGAGGTAACTGGTTAATTAGCGGCTGTTGTAAAATCAATATTCTGATATTCTTTGAGTTAATTTGGGAAATAGAAACTTAATAAAACAAATTTTCCCATGGTGCCCCAGGTTAATGAGTTAATCATTGTTTGATTCAGTTAATCACGCAATTAGAAACCTTTAATCATTCAATGAGCAACAGTCGTCACATTAACTAATACAACGTCACGACACCGACGAGCCGGCTGAAGCGTAGAAGCCTGACGAGCCGGGATGGGAGCCTGATGAGCTGGCTGAGGTGTGGGAGCCCCACGATCCGGCTGAGACAAATGTCAGCAGACTTACTGGAGCTGTTGCCCCAAGCGATCTTAAATGTCAGCAGATTTACTGGAGCTGCTGCCCCAAGCCATCTTAAATGTTAGCGGGTTACTGGAGCTGCTGCCCCAAGCCATCTTAAATGTTAGCGGAGTTACTGGAGCAGCTGCCCCAAGCCATCTTAAATGTCAGCAGATTTACTGGAGCTGCTGCCCCAAGCCATCTTAAATGTTAGCGGGTTACTGGAGCTGCTGCCCCAAGCCATCTTAAATGTTAGCGGAGTTACTGGAGCTGCTGCCCCAAGCCATCTTAAATGTTAGCGGGGTTACTGGAGCTGCTGCCCCAAGCCATCTTAAATGTCAGCGGGGTTACTGGAGCTGCTGCCCCAAGCCATCTTAAATGTCAGCGGGGTTACTGGAGCTGCTGCCCCAAGCCATCTTAAATGTCAGCGGGGTTACTGGAGCTGCTGCCCCAAGCCATCTTAAATGTTAGCGGGGTTACTGGAGCTGCTGCCACAAGCCATCTTAAATGTTAGCAGATTTACTGGAGCTGCTGCCCCAAGCCATCTTAAATGTCAACAGAGTTACTGGAGCTGCTGCCCCAAGCCGTCTTAAATGTCAGTGGGGTTACTGGAGCTGCTGCCCCAAGCCATCTTAAATGTCAGTGGGGTTACTGGAGCTGCTGCCCCAAGCCATCTTAAATGTCAGCGGGGTTACTGGAGTTGCTGCCACAAGCCATCTTAAATGTCAGCAGATTTACTGGAGCTGCTGCCCCAAGCCATCTTAAATGTCAAGAGAGTTACTGGAGCAGCTGCCCCAAGCCATCTTAAATGTCAACAGAGTTACTGGAGCAGCTGCCCCAAGCCATCTTAAATGTCAGCAGAGTTACTGGAGCTGCTGCCCCAATCCATCTTAAATGTCAACAGAGTTACTGGAGCTGCTGCCCCAAGCCATCTTATTTGTAAGGAAACTGACATACAGAGCCAGTGGATTATGGTCTGCACTAATAGCTCCGTTCTCTCCTCCACTTGTGGGGTGGTAATTTACTCCGTGAGAAATCTGAAGCGTCTGATCCCCTCTGTCAGCGTGTCACACTTTGTGTTTGTAATTACAGCACCAGGTAGTCCGGCACTGTCTTTGATTAATTTGTAACGGAAAGGATTTGGGGCTAGCACAGCACAGTGTGCTGAGTCATGTAGCCTATAGTCCTACATATGTATGATCTTAATTTGAGCCAGTTTGCTACAGCAGGAGAATAATCCTGCAGCAACAGGAAGTGTGAATTAATATGTGGATTTTAATTCATGGACATTTTTGTAGGGGTTAATACAATTTTCGTAAGGGAAAATCAAGTCGAACATTTCTATGTGGAAATAAACCTTTTTAAAAGCCTTTTTAAACCTCAAATACACTACATGTTTTAAGATCCTACATCCGTATAGTGCACAAATAGGCTTCCTCAGAGGCCTGGGATTTATGGCAGAGCTTGACAGATTTATGGTCCGAACACAAAAAGCTTTGACTGTAGTTTGAAACAACCCTTGGCCCAGTGTTTCTGACAGATGACAAGACACAACCAGCAATTATCTCTCGCCATAAATAACATATATTTCTTTACCAATACATATTTACACAGAGGTAATTTGAGATAATAAGAAAGGAGGAAGACTTGTGTTCCAGTATATTGACTGAATGGTGACGGAATTTTCATAAGAACAGATTTTTTATAATCTATTTGTAATCTAGCAAAGGAAGAAAAACAGTTTCCAGTGAAGAGGTGTATTATTGATAGTATTGTTTTAATTCATGTGTCAAACCAATGAAAACATGATTGTGCTTGTCACGTCCTGACCTTAGTTCCTTTTTTATGTCTCTGTTTTAGTTTGGTCAGGGCGTGAGTTGGGGTGGGCATTCTATGTTTTGTATTCTAGGTTTTGTATTTCTGTGTTTGGCTGGGTATGGTTCCCAATCAGAGGCAGCTGTCATTAGTTGTCTCTGGTTGAGAACCATACTTAGGCAACCTGTTTTCCCACTATGGGTTGTGGGTAGTTGTTTTCTGTGTCTGTGTTTTACCATACAGAACTGTTTCTGTTTTCATTTATTTATCTTGTTCTTTTGTATTCAGAGTGTTCAGTTAAATTTCATTAAAATATGGACACTTACCACGCTGCGCATTGGTCCGATCTTTCCTACTCCTCCTCAGAAGAGGAGGAAAACCGTTACAGTGTTCTTCAACAACAACAGAAAAATGGAGGTAGACAGCGTAATGGGCATAATGTATCTGGGAAGTGAGATGTTATTTTACACTTTGTAATTCAATGCGCTTCACAAGATCTCATTAAATAGAGGGAGTCTGTCTGGGTGTGATAAAGTCAGTATAGCAGCCAGGTATTATTTTTCCCTGCAGCTGTAAACGTGTAAAGGTGGAGGACACTGCTGGTCCAAGCTCTCCCCATCCAGCTCCAACCCTCTGCCTTCATACACTGGCAGAGCTGCTTGACCTTTAGGAGGACAGTGATGTCATATTTCAACAGGATCTTTACCCTGTGGAGGGAGCAGGTGGAGGTGGATCCCCTCTTCTAACGCCCCTCCCTCCCTGTCCCGCCTCTTCAACCAGACTGACACACCCACAAGGGTCTGTCTGCATGCAGGGCTCTACCTGTGGAAAGAGAGAGTGACCCAATGGCACATGGCTGAGTCACAAACACACACACACAGCTTTTCACTCAAGGACAATATTAGAACCCTGGTAAGTGATAAGTTATGCTTTCACTGACACCATGGCAAAAGCTTCTTTGTCGGGACTACAGTAAGATGTTCTGATCTGATCACAAGACAAGTCCTGTAGTTTATCCCTGTAGTGGTGCAGGAATCTTACCCTCTCTGCCCCTATCCATGTGTAAAGGCACTGGCCACCAAACAGCACCTTGAGCATAGAGGCTCTGAGGAAGTCAGAAACCAAGTTATATTTTATCAGAAGTTGAGGCAATTAAGGCTCACAAATATTCATGTTCACAATTAATATAATCAACCATTTAGTGACAGTTCTGTGTTCAGAGCTTAATCTACTGTATGATAAATATTCAAAATGTATAAATATTATTGTTATGACAATGGTTTGAGGTACGACAATGGTATGATATTTTATTGTTTTATTGTTTCTTCAAATGAAAGATGTACACCTTAACACTGCTTCTACATGCATTACAGACCTGCCTATTTGGGAAAAAGGATAACACAAATAAATATGAAATAGATATTTTCACAAATCCTCCACCCTCAACATGACAAGAGTAGGGAGATGCTTTGGAAGTCCCATGCCAGCCTGCCTCACACCATAATTACACACAGTAGTCATTATGGCCTCAAACACTTACACGGTGGTCAAGGTTAAAGGGCCAGGACCTTGTCCTCTTCCCACACAGAAACATGGTAAAGACCCTCTGTCCATCTGACGGTGGTAATAGGGAGACAATGGGTCAACCCTGAGACAATAGATGTAGTTGACATCCTGCAATTAAAACAATAAAAACAATTGACCTCTGAACAACCTAACCTCCAATCAAATTGCTAGAATTACATGATGCAAAAATAAAAATCTGCTCTAGAGAAAAAAAGTTGTATTTTCATTCATAGATTCCTTTCCAGATGATTTGAATGAATTAAGTTATTGTACACAAAAAGCGCTATAAGGTAAATTATTCATTGTAAAGTCTTCAAAGCTCTGTGAAACCTTGACTGCCCTCCAGCGGTTAACTTGGAAATAAACAAGGAACTTGAGGCCTTCACACACAAACCCTCAACATCTACCACTAACATAATTTAGGGGGTAGTCAGCCCCTCTTCACAATAACTTGAAGCAAGAAACATTAACAAATTAGTTTCTTTGCTATGATATATTATGTACAGACTTTTGCGTATGTGTGTGTAGCTGCGAAGCTCCTCCCCTCATACACATGTATGATTGTATCAATACACAGATTGCAGGAAGTATTTTTTACAGGAAGTAAACACAGCACTCTTTGACAGAACTTTATTTATTTGCCTGTTTTGTACAACAAAGGGCAATGTACATGATACAGGACCTTTCAGATCACTTACTGGAGGAGATGAGGACATCCTTTAGTTTATAGTCTTATAGTATATGCCTGCTACCAAACAACGGTGAGTCTTTAAAAGTGAAAGTTAACTTATTCCTAACAGTGGGGCATTACGAGTGTGACTGAGAAAATGGCCTCCCGACGGTCTCTCCCAGAAGACGATCTCTCCTGTCCTGTGTGCTTAAACATCTTCAGTGATCCTGTCCTCCTATCATGTAGCCACAGCTTCTGTAAAGCCTGTCTACAGGAGTACTGGAGCCTGAGAGGATTTCAGGAATGTCCCGTTTGTAGGGAAGTAATTTCAATGGGTAATCCACTCTGTAACCGGGCTCTAAAGAACCTGTGTGAGGCTGTCTTAAAGGAAAGGAGTCAGAACGTTTCAGACGGGTCTGAGGTGCTCTGCAGTCTGCATGGTGAGAAACTCAAGCTCTTCTGTATGGAGGATCAAGAGCCCATTTGTGTGGTGTGTCGTGATTCAAGGAAACATAAAAAGCATGACTGCATCCCCATACAGGAAGCTGTACAGGAACATAAGGTAGGATTATTTGGTAGTGGGAAAAAAATACCTTGCAGTAGTTTGTAGTAGTTGTTTCTATTTTGATTATTTTTTAACATGTAGCACTATTTTGTGGTACTTTACAATAGTTGGTGCTAAGATACAGCTTGTGAAATCTGTTTGTTTTTTACTCTTAACCAAATGTCTTTCCTACACAGCAATTTCACATAGAGTAACACCTTTGTGAATCCCATGTTTAATTTCAGGTGAAACTCAAGACTGTATTGAACCCCCTAAAAGATAAACTGAGGCTCCTTAATGAAATCAAACTCACCTGTTATAAAACAGCAAAACATATCAAGGTATGACATTTCAGTATTGATGCAACAACATTGTACTCATTTTGGCTAGTTGTCAACTCCGTTCTAGATCATCATCATACTGTAACAGAAGACTGAGGTGAAGCAATTTTGATTGGATGCCGTCAGCGGTGGGGGGATACAGTATGTCTTAGATTTTCCTCTCACTGTATCCAGATCCAAGCCCAGTACACAGAGAGGCAGATTAAGGAGCAGTTTAAGGAGCTGTACCAGTTTCTGCGAGAGGAAGAGGCCACCAGGATAGATGCAGTGAGGATGGAAGAGGTGCGGAAGAGTCACGGGATGAAGAACAAGATAATAGAGATGAACAGAAAAATATCATCACTTTCAGACACAATCAAAGCCATCGAACAACAGCTGAGAGTTGAAGACGTCTCATTCTTGCAGGTAAACAGCTGATTTTATGAGTCGATATTGTATATTGTAGCAATCCTTCCTAAATGAGCCACGTTACTATTCCCACCAGGTGGGTTAACTCTATTGGTGCAATGTGTAGAGTGTTTGCCTTTTATGTCAGAGACCCGGGTTCACTTCTCTGTGCCCCCATTCACTACATTGGTGTCAGAAGTGGGAATGCACAGCCCAGAAAGTGTGAGGGGACTAAGTAGTCAATGCATGTTCCTTCCTGTTTGGAGGGGGCAATATAGCAATCCTCACTCTATGAGCCAATTTACAATTCCTACCAAGTAGGAATGCATAGGTGCCTTTCACGCCGGTGACCTGAGTTTGCTTCCCTGCTGTTCTCTACAGTATTATTTACTGTTTATTGATAACACTGATTTGCATCTCACCTGCTTTCTTGTTCCTCTTCAGAACTACAAGGCCTCTGTGAAAAGGTAAGTGATCTTAATCCTGTATCTCCTCTCTGTGGTTCAGAACCCATCATCAGAGCAGTATTGAACACTAAACGTTCTTCCAGAGCCCAGCACCCACTGCCGGATGCAGAGAGGGTTTCCGGAGCACTGATAGAAGTGGCCAAACACTTGGGCAACCTGCAGTTCAGAGTCTGGGTGAAGATGCAAGGGATTGTTCATTACAGTGAGTGTTTTACAGCAACAACAAAAACAGTTTTAGTCTGCGCCTTGTTCTTAGTCCTAGAACAGTATCAGTCAAAGAAATGTAAAAGGCAAATTCAGATGAAATCCAGTAGTGTTCTGAATAATAATAAAAACAATGTTATTCTTTCTATTGCAATGCTCATATTTAGATGTTAGTCTCAATTAAATTTGTGGGTAATTTTCAGAGTTAAAATCTCTCATCAGCTCCTGTAATCCTGGACCCCAATACTGCAGGCACATGTCTCATTCTGTCTGAGGACTTGACCAGCTTAAGGGATGCTGATAGAGCACTACAGCTTCCTGACAACCCAGAGAGGATTGATGGATGTGTCCTAGGCTCTGAGGGTTTTAACTCAGGAACACACAGCTGGGATATTGAGAATTTGGATGGTCACTATTGGGCTGTAGGTGTGACCACTATGCATGCCAGCAGGCCTAATAATTGTAGCGGTATGCCAAATGAATCCTGGGGTGTTTGGACTACTTGTGGTGTATACCTAGAAATGTCCCCACAGCCAAATCTCCATAACCTCACAGTAGATCACTTTCCCCAAAAGATGAGAGTGCATCTGGACTGGGCCAAGGGAAAGCTGTCATTCTTTGACCTTGATAAAAACACACACATACACACAATCACACACACTTTCACAAAGACAGTCTACCCTATATTTCGTCATGATAAAACATTGAGGATCTTACCAGTGAAGACCAGTGTGACAACAGTTAAATACAACACAAACTGATGTAATAGTTTAACTGCCACAACACTGTTTCTTATCACTCTACTCATAGTCCTTAGTGTTGGAGAGGTGTGCATTGGTCTTTTCTCCACTATCTCTGAGACACACACTCGGCTCTATAACAATGGATTCTGACCCTGGTCTTATCAACAGGTGAAGCAATGAAATTGTTCATGTATCACACTCTTTATGTAGCCTAATGTTGATATTTTGTATTGATTGATCCAGTAAAAGCATTTTGATTGCTGTGGATGTTTTTCTATTGTCAGAATGCTGTGTGTAATCTGTATTCTTGCTCTTTGTCTAGTCATTGTCACATCTGTGATGTTGATCTTCATTCATTATCAGTAAACTATATTTTACTTCCTTACCAAAAGCATGTCTAACTGCATACAAATGTCCACAAGGTTTTATTAATACAATGTGAAACAAATTGTGTTTCCCTTGTTTATCTCCTGTTAAGTTTCACCATTTCCGGCATGTTAGTCTCCAAACATCACATCTAACAGGAGGCACCGACTGCAAGAGAAAACAGAACTGGTCTCTGTTAAAGTACCTCCATTTTCAGATGTCTGTCCTCTTTCTCACTGACACACTCATGCCATTGGTAAAGGGGGGTGTTGAGCTATGACTCAAACATCCTTGTTTAACCACTGTAGTGGAACATGCCCAACATGTTTATACCACTCAAACTCAACTCTAAACCTCAACATCAGTTCCACTGGGGAAACCGCTGTGGAACTGGCTTCAAGGTCCAGAGTTGATAAAAAGTTGAATACCCCTGCTCTATACCTTCCTGGCTTTGTGCGAGTCTCTCTTAATCCATTCAAACCTCAGATCTTGAGTCAAGGAAAAACAACTAATGTATGGAAATTAATGGGACTGATTTCATTAAGGGGTAGTTATTGTAAATAGACTTGAGTGTGTAGCTGTAAGTCATTTAAAATAACAAGAATACAGGAAGTTTCAGCTAATCACATTTTTAATAGATTTAGAAACTGACAACTTTTGTTAATCCTTAGCATAACTACAGCAGGAAAAGAAAAGTGAGCAACAATTAACGTAACTTAATACATGACAGTATGAACAGTCGACAACATGGCACAACTTCTAAATACACTGTACTGTAGTATAATTTTAATACCAAATGCAAACGTCAGAGCTATTACATTTTTCTAATATTTGAATTGCGATTTAGAGGGACACAAACTAAAGGAATTAAGATGCCATAAATGAACCATTCAGTCAAATACAGACTTATATTTTCACATTAACCCTGACAATTAAAACACTGACCTAAAAAGCATGACCCAGTCTGAGAAACCAACCTAAAGAAAATTAGTTATAATTCTCAAAACTGATCGCAGCCTGACAATCCACAGAAGTGAAATTAAGAGTAAGTAAAGATCTAAATTAAAACCCAAGGATAGACAAACAGAATGTTCAAAGATGTACTCTGGCTTAGTTTGGCATGGTTGATTATTAACATGGACAAAACGCTTTGTCAATAACTATATTACATCATAAACAGACTGTCCTACTTACAAAAGGTGCTGTAATTGTTAGGGGCCAAAGAGTTGGCTGGTATCAATAGAGATTTAATTTAGTTATGTAGATTTATCTATTTAATTAGTCAAATTTAGTTTTAAAGTGGTGATCAGTTATCATAATGTAGGCTGAATAAATTCACGTATGGGGACTTGGGAGAGAACTCAACTAACAGTCTCAGAAAGGACTGTTTCTTTCCCTATGAATAAGAAATACTAACAATTCTCCTCTGAAGGTGAAACAGACTTGAGAAATGGGTCCTAAATTTACGCTAAATCCTGCATTGATGTCAATAGGAGATTTGTAACACGGACATTTGCATAGTTCTGGTTAAAATACTGCCCTGTATGAATCTCTAGAGAGTTCCTACAGTACAAAACAGTGGTCACTGCCTAAGTGCCAATCCTGTGCAAAATCCAATGAGAAAGACTCCCTAGAACTTCAAAAACTAAATGTTAAAAGAAAATGTACACAAATATGGGGCACTCATTGGAGCATTGAGATGGTACGTAGATGTAGCACGTTAAGCATAACCTGGATTTATAAACTGGATGATTAACAGAAAATATAAAAATGAAAAAGTATAGCCTCTGCACAGTGTTGGTAACCACCACCACACATCCTGAGAAAAACATCCCAAAAAAACAGTCCGGTATTAACAGAGCCCAAAGAATTTTGAGCAAAGAACCTAGGCCTCAATGGGAGAGGGATGCATATTCTCATAATTTGAACAAGTTCCATCTACCCACCCAATGACCTGGGATTTCAAATTAGTGTAAATCTGTTAAAAGGGAAAAATAACATGTTAATCAAAAGTTCCAAAAATATATATGTTTTGCAGGGGCTTACAAAAGCCTTCCCCATGATATTTGGTTGCTTGCATCTAACCTAGAATACAAGCAGAAAACCCCAACTTGTTTTCACCTTGCAGCACACGGTTTACACATCTAGAAGGCAACCATTCTAAAACGTTAAAACCTTTCCCATTTAATTCAGTCTGAATTCAAAATTACGCACCTGTGATAACTTATAGGTCAAATATGAACATTTTGAATTCCTAAAGATATCAAAATGTTTCATCTTCCAAGACAGGCTGAGAGTATCCTGTGATTCCAAAGATGTGGCGGGAATGCCGGGGTGGTGATTGACTGTCTGAGCATCCCACGTCACTTAATGTCCTCAACAAGCCTCTCTCTGAACATGGGAATTGAGGGCGAAATGTATGAGTCACTCTTGCTGACACGTTTCCTGTCAAACAGTTTTGTTCCCCCACTGTTCAACCAACCTGTAATCTCCCGAATGACAGCATCCCTGTAAGAGGCTCATTGTGGTCTCTGTCGCTGCTATACTGTGCCTGACCCCCCCTCTCTACAGCACAAGCTGCTCACATCAAGTTAGTCCTGCACATGAGTCTCAGAAAGGAGAGGGAACCAATTCATGAGGCAGCGGCCAGGAGAGGGCGTAGCACTCAGTCATGACTTAACAGGCCCATCCTTGGACTGCTCATAGAACACAACTCCTTTTGAATCTAGACGGAGGGAAGTAGGACACGTCAGATTTACTTAGCTCAGACATACAATACCAATAAGGCTTTTCGGGTTCTTGAAAATCTCTCCACAATCATACAGCAGGAATTACAAGCTTACCTTGTTTTTGTAAATTCTGAATATATTCAATCTCTGTAAAAATATAAAAACAATGTTTAGTACAGTGTGAGAGATTGATAATACAGTAGTTATACATGCACCATTCTCTTTCTGTTCTAAGGACCAGCCATAGCAGGACAATTTTTTAACTTTGAATGATCAGAGGCAACAGCTACCTACCTACCTTTAGTGTGATAGATAACAGCAGCTTTTAGATCAAACGCCCCCCAAGATCTTGAGTCACAACCTTTGTGGTGGCTGTGCTCCTTCACCAGAGCAGACACAGGATGAGCAGGGGAGGCAAGAGGCAACTCAGCACCAGGGTCCTTAGAAGAGGACACTACGGCACATCTACTCCCAGCCTCACCAATCAGAGTGTCTGTGCCAGGGGCTTGGCCTCCCAGCGCAGCATCAGGGCCAGGAGCCAAGTGAGGGCCTGATTTCCCAACACTGCTATGGACTTGGGACATAGTTTGTTTGTCCTGCTTGTAAGCTCTTGGGAAGAGGGGCTTGTCAGGTCTCAGAGAGGTGGTGGCAGAGACCTGCAGAGGCAAAGCTGTAGGGCCACCTCCCTGAAAGGTGATCTCCACGATCTGGCCTTTCAAGGCTGGCTTCCCCACTGCCGGCCACACCTCGGGCCCTGCACTGGGCTCGTTGATGAACGACAGCCCCCACTGGTTCTGGAAAATGTCCACCAGAGCTTTGGGATTTGTCTTAGAGGCAGGTGAGTCCACTTGGTGGGCGCTGGGGAGGGCTGGTTGCATATTTGAAGTGGCCAGGGGGTAAACAAGGATACTGGGCTTTCTCAGTTCTCTGGTAGTAACGGAGGGGGTGCCCGACATATTAGTGCCGTTGCTGGACAAGGATGATTCGTTCTCCCACTTGCTGGCAGGGGAGACATGCATTGCTCCAGTGCAAACAGTAGTGGTGAAAAGTGGCGCAGGGAGGGGGCAGCTATTCCCCTCTCCAGATAGGAGTCCATTGGTGAAGCTAGGGGAGGTGATGGTTTTGACAGCAGACATGGGGACTTGGGAGAGTCTGGTGGGCACCTGGGACTGGGGAGGGGAGGTGTCACCTGCTTTGTTTAGATTCTCTTTCACTTTACTTGCATAACTGACCTTGGGCACTGTTTTGGCACTACTATTGTCCACAGGAAAGACAGGGGGTGGTTTAAAGAGGGTCCATGAATCCTTTTTTGTGGAGGTAAGCTTAGCTTTGCTTAGTCTGTCTTCCAGCTTTTTAACAGAGCCTGCAGCAGCCTTGCCGTCAGAGTTGTTACAGTGTAGTTCACCAACCTGAACCACAGTGGCCTGAGCCACAGGTGGGACACTTGTGATGGAAATGGGAGACTGTGAGCCTGCTGCTGTATCGGCAGCCTCTGGAGTGTGAGGCTCCGTGTCATGTTTGTTAGTGACCATAACTGCCTGAAGCGTAGCCTTCTCCTGCCGAGCAGTCACACTCTCCTCTGCCATTGCACTCCGCTGAGCCCAGCGTTTCTTGGGAGTGATGTATCCACTCTCAGAACCACTGCCACCGCTGTCTGGTCCAGGCATGCTGGGGTAGCCGTTAGCATACAGGTCAGGTTTGAGGAGCACAACGCCATTTGTTAAAGCAATGGACTCGCTCTTGCCATCACGTGTTTTCAACTCTGAAGGCGTGTCATTTTTGCAATTCATACTGTTCTTAAAATGGCTATTGCTACTGCCTTTTGTGTGAGTGGCGAGGAGCTTCCAGGGAGGTTTGGGTTTCAAGTTGTTTGCTGCTTGAGTAATGAAGGGCATCCACAGGAACAGAAGGGGTGTTCTCTCTCCAATGGGCTTCCATTTATTTTTCCATTACCTGATGACATGACAAGAAAATACACAATAACAATCAAATATACTGTACTTGCATAGAGTAGACCTACATTTGTTAAACTATCTTCACCCAAAAGAATACGTCTGTTTTGTCTATGTCCACAACAATACAGGCTATCCAATGAAGTCGTACAGGTAAACTGATGCCACATTTCCTGCAGACAATTCAAAATCTGATATTGAAAGTGTTAATGAATTAGTATTTTTTAAAATTTATATTAAACATGAATACATTTGAAAGAAAGTCAAGCCCGCTCACATGACTTGATACATGTCATAGCCAATACTAGCCAGCAGATCTGATCTGGCTTACAGTGGCACTAGGGTCAGACAGCATTCCTCTGTATATTAGGAAAAGTTACCTCAATCTAAGGATGAAAAATGCTTTGTACTCCAAAGTCGCATTATCCCAACTGCTACACCAAGAAGATTGGACAGCTAGTTTAGTAGCAGTCATTCAATCTTCTCGTGGAACAGTTGGGATAATGGGACAATTCTGAGTACAATGCAATTATCATCCCTGGATTGAGGTACGTTTTCTGAGCTATATATATATATATATCTTCAGCGGCTCCTTGGGGTCTTAATATGCACAGGAATACCGTCCGACCATAGACATAGTACAGCTGTAAGCAAGTGGGTCGGATCTACTGGCTGTGCCAATGATGCCAGAGAAGATCAAGTGACAAGAGCAACAGGCCCCAAAATAACGATAGCTACTAGCTAGCTACGAAAAGACTTGAAAAACAGCTGATCAAACACATTTACCATTGATGCCAACACTCAGACCATAACTCTTACAATTACATGAACGTAGGAAAAAGTTACTGTTTACCGTAGCTAGCTAATAATAATAGCCAATGTTACTTAATTAGCAAATGTTAACGGAACATTCCAGAGAAGCCGGTTCGTGTTGCAATGACGTTAGATAACGCATTATCTACATTCCCAAAAGTGACACTCAGCTGACTAACGTTAGAATCAGGTAATTACATCGGATTTGTTCGCTGGCACATTTCTTAAATCATTTCTGGCTTACAATGCTGCTAACTAACGTTAGCTAGTTAACTACATTAGCTGTCCGGTTATTAGACGGTGCACAAGGTCAATGTCCAGCGAACTGTCGTTAGCTAGCCAACGTTCACTAATTTAGTTGACCGTACCAATCTAGATAACTAACTAAACACTCACTAACAGCGTTCTCTAAAAAAAAAAAACGAATTAGCCAACGGGCTAGCTCATGTTTTATATAATAGCTAGCTGTGTAGTTAGCTAGCTGCAAGCTGGCTAGTGACGGCTCAAAAGTTTGTTGCTACAGTACTGTAGTAGATTATGGAGGGACATTCGGACCCGTTTTCTCCGTCTGCTCTTCCTCGTACTGGTGCTGTTGATCATTTTCTACCCATGCGTTCGGTGGACCGGGGTGACTCTCGTCTACATGCTTCAAACATCCCTCAGATAACCATCCATCGGTCCGGTCCTCCATTGAAGTGCAAATTAAATGCAAATCCACGAAGGCTGCTTCCCCTGTTAAACTAGCTAGCTAGCCAGTAGCATAGCCAAAACATTCCCAATCAACGCCCATGACTTCATTTCTGAGCTACGTTTGGGCGTGTACAAGCGGATCATTTGTATCAAGTCGGTGACCTTTCAGTGTGTTGCATTATGGGGTTTAACAATTGTCCGGCTTGCGCATACATTT
Organism: Oncorhynchus mykiss; assembly: GCF_013265735.2. NCBI lineage: Eukaryota > Metazoa > Chordata > Actinopteri > Salmoniformes > Salmonidae > Oncorhynchus > Oncorhynchus mykiss. The sequence goes on along the minus strand of NC_048591.1, from coordinate 28,673,046 downwards.
TTTGTTACAAAAATTGTGTTGTAAAAAACATTGAGTTTTGACTGCAAGTTTTTACAGTTTCTCTTTACCAACTTAATTCTACAGCCATTGCCTGCATTGTGGGAGGCTCCATTGCCATTCAATCATTAGGATGTTTTTGTTTGACCCACGCGAACGTGACTGAAACAGGAACCAACTTTGCTGCGATTCATGTATACAGTGGACACGGACAAATACATGTAATAGTTGATGCTCTCTCAATCACTCATTGATTGTACAATGTACACAAGTGTGACTTCAGTAGGTATAATTTCAGTTTGTGAGTGTGTGATATTGGGGTTGGAACCATTATTTAAACATTATAAAGAACAACAAGATATATTATAAATATATCAAATTTCAGCCAGACCGCCCAGCCAATCCGAGCCACCTACACGCCCGACCCCCACCAGTTTAGTCAATAACTGAACTCTCTCACAACACAAGTTCCTTCCCAAGGTATGGGAAACAAAGGTTTAATGAAAACACACAGAAATAGTACTCCCTCCATATAATTCATATCATATGACCAATAGTACTGTAGAGATCTTTTTACTTGCACACAGTATAGCTGGGTCACCCTGCCCTGCCCCTAGTGGTCCATGGCCCTGTAGTGCCCCAACCCAAACACACCCCACTCAGCTTTAGGATCTTGGTGAAACATTCATTATTGGTTTCAGGTGTGTTAGGCCAAGGCCAGAGTGACCACACAGGACAGCAGACCCGCAGGACCAGGACTGAGCAGCCCAGCGGCTAGGGATTGCCTAAATAGGTACACTACCGTTAAAAAGTTTGTGGTCACTTAGAAATGTCCATGTTTATGAAAGAAAATTATTTGTTTGTCCATTAAAATAACATACATTTGATCAGAAATACAGTTTAGACATTGTTAATGTTGTAAATGGCTATTGTAGCTGAAAACGGCAGATTTTTTATGGGATATCTACATAGGCGTACAGAGGCCCATAATCAGCAACCATCACTCTTGTGTTCCAATGGCACATTGTGTTAGCTAATCCAAGTTTATCATTTTAAAAGGCTAATTGATCATTAGAAAACCCTTTTGTTAGCACAGCTGACAACTGTGGTGCTGATTAAAGAAGCAATACAACTGGCCTCCTTTAGACTAGTTGAGTATCTGGAGCATCAGCATTTGTGGGTTCGATTACAGGCTCAAAATGGCCTGAATCAAAGACCTTTCTTCTTCACAGAACAGCACAAACGGGCTCTAAACAGAATAGAAAGAGGAGTGGCCCCGGTGCACAACTGAGCAAGAGGACAAGTACATTAGAGTGTCTAGCTTGAGAAACAGACACCTCACAAGTCCTCAACTGGCAGCGTCATTAAATAGTACCCGCACAACACCAGTCTCAACATCAACAGTGAAGAGGTGACTCCGGGATGCTGGCCTTCTAGGCAGAGTTGCAAAGAAAAAGCCATATCTCAGACTGGCCAATAAAGAGAAAAGATTAAGATGGGCAAAAGAACACAGACACTGGACAGAAGAAGATTGGGAAAAAAGTGTTATGGACAGACAAATCTAAGTTTGAGGTGTTCGGATCACAAAGAACATTCGTGAGATGCAGGAAAAGATGCTGGAGGAGTGCTTAACGCCATCTGTCAACCATGGTGGAGGCAATATTTTTATTGATTTTATTTTTATTTCACCTTTATTTAACCAGGTAGGCAAGTTGAGAACAAGTTCTCATTTACAATTGCGACCTGGCCAAGATAAAGCAAAGCAGTTCGGCCAAAGAAAGAATTGGTTTTGGGGGTGACCAGACAGATATACCTGCTGGAGCGCATGCTACAGGTGGGTGATGCTATGGTGACCAGCGAGCTGAGATAAGGGGGAACTTTACCTAGCAGGGTCTTGTAGATGACATGGAGCCAGTGGGTTTGGCGACGAGTGTGAAGCGAGGGCCAGCCAACGAGAGCGTACAGGTCGCAATGGTGGGTTGTATATGGGGCTTTGGTGACAAAACGGATTGCACTGTGATAGACTGCATCCAATTTGTTGAGTAGGGTATTGGAGGCTATTTTGTAAATGACATAGCCGAAGTCGAGGATTGGTAGGATGGTCAGTTTTACAAGGGTATGTTTGGCAGCATGAGTGAAGGATGCTTTCTTGCGAAATAGGAAGCCAATTCTAGATTTAACTTTGGATTGAAGATGTTTGATGTGGGTCTGGAAGGAGAGTTTACAGTCTAACCAGACACCTAGGTATTTGTAATTGTCCACGTATTCTAAGTCAGAGCCGTCCAGAGTAGTGATGTTGGACAGGCAGTGATCGGTTGAAGAGCATGCATTTAGTTTTACTTGTATTTTGGATTTGGATTGGAGGCCACGGAAGGAGAGTTGTATGGCATTGAAGCTTGCCTGGAGGGTTGTTAACACAGTGTCCAAAGAAGGGCCAGAAGTATACAGAATGGTGTCGTCTGCGTAGAGGTGGATCAGAGACTCACCAGCAGTAAGAGTGACATCATTGATGTATACAGAGAAGAGATTCGGTCCAAGAATTGAACCCTGTGGCACCCCCATAGAGACTGTCAGAGGTCCGGACAGCAGACCCTCCGATTTGACACACTGAACTCTATCAGAGAAGTAGTTGGTGAACCAGGCGAGGCAATCATTTGAGAAACCAATAAACCAATATGATGGTCTGGGGGTGCTTTGGTGGTTGTAAAGTGGGAGATTTGTGAAGGGTAAAAGGGATCTTGAAGAAGGAAGGCTATCACGCCATTTTGCAATGCCATGCCATGCCATACCTTGTGGACGGCGCTTAATTGGAGCCAATTTCCTCCTACAACAGGACAATGACACAAAGCACAGCTCCAAACTATGCAAGAACTATTTCGGGAACAATTCTGGTATTCTGTCTATAATGGAGTGGCCAGCACAGTCACCCTATTAAGCTGTTGTGGGTCTGCAAGGCTGCAATTGCTGCAAATGGAGGATTCTTTGACGAAAGAAAAGTGTGAAGGACACAATTACTATTTAAATTTAAAATAATTATTTATAACCTTGTCAATGTCTTGACTATATTTCCTACTTATTTTGCAACTCATTTCATGTATGTTTTCATGGAAAACAAGGACATTTCTAAATGACACTACCGTTCAAAAGTTTGGGGTATCTCCCTTGACCTCCCCTGAACTGGGAAATTTCAATACAGACTCCTTTTTTCGTACTATATTCCATATAAGGCATCCAGACCTTATGAAAGTTGCACAGTATACCCTTAATCTTAAAACAAATCTAGTGATAATGTACATAGCTTGACATTTATTACATACATTGTGGGAGGATAACCAATGAATGGCAATGCATTTATCAGCCACTATAAGTTACACAGTTTCTTCTGATAACAGTCTCCAGTATCAACATTTCCAAGCAAGCAAAAACAGGGAGAAGAGAGAATATTTAGACATGCTGAGATAAAAGAACTTACTCTTTGCCAGAATTCAGCCCGCCTTCACAAGACCACAACATATGCAAATATGTCCCCTTTTGTGCGTTACACCTCCAGCAGAATAATAACATTTCCGAGTGAATGATATTCAGTTTCACTGGAATATAAACTCAGCAAAAAAAGAAACGTTCTCTCACTGTCAACTGCGTTTATTTTCAGTAAACTTAACATGTGTAAATATTTGTATGAACATAACAAGATTCAACAACTGAGACATAAACTGAACAAGTTCCACAGACATGTGACTAACATAACTGGAATAATGTGTCCCTGAACAAAGGGGGGATCAAAATCAAAAGTAAAGGTCAGTAATCTGGTGTGGCCACCAGCTGCATTAAGTACTGCAGTACATCTCCTCCTCATGGACTGCACCAGATATGCCAGTTCTTGCTGTGAGATGTTACCCCACTCTTCCACCAAGGCACCTGCAAGTTCTCAGACATTTCTGGGGGGAATGGCCGTAGCCTTCACCCTCCGATCCAACAGGTCCCAGACATGCTCAATGGGATTGAGATCCGGGTTCTTTGCTGGCCATGGCAGAACACTGACATTCCTGTCTTGCAGGAAATCACAAACCGAATGAGCAGTATGGCTGGTGGCATTGTCATGCTGGAGGGTCATGTCAGGATGAGCCTGCAGGAAGGGTACCACATGAGGGAGGAGGATGTCTTCCCTGTAACGCACAGCGTTGAGCTTGCCTGCAATGACAACAAGCTCAGTCCGATGATGCTGTGACACACCGCCCCAGACCATGACGGACCCTCCACCTCCAAATCGATCCCACTCCAGAGTACAGGCCTCGGTGTAACGCTCATTCCTTTCGACGATAAACGCGAATCCGACCATCACCCTTGATGAGACAAGACCGAGACTCGTCAAAGAAGAGGACTTTTTGCCAGTCCTGTCTGGTCCAGTGATGGTGGGTTTGTGCCCATAGACAACGTTGTTGCCGGTGATCTCTGGTGAGGACCTGCCTTACAACAGGCATACAAGCCCTCAGTCCAGCCTCTCTGAGCCTATTGCGGACAGTCTGAGCACTGATGGAGGGATTGTGCGTTCCTGGTGTAACTCGGACAGTTGTTGTTGCCATCCTATACCTGTCCTGCAGGTGTGATGTTCGGATGTACCGATCCTGTGCAGGTGTTGTTACACGTGGTCTGCCACTGCGAGGACGATCAGCTGTCCGTCTTGTCTTCCTGTAGCGCTATCTTAGATGTCTCACAGCACAGACCTTGCAATTTATTGCCCTTGCCACATCTGCAGTCCTCTTGGCTCCTTGCAGAATGCCTAAGGCACGTTCATGCAGATTTCTTATGGTGTTTTTCAGAGTCAGTAGAAAGGCCTCTATAGTGTCCTAAGTTTTCATAACTGTGTCCTTAATTGCCTACCGTATGTAAGCTGTTAGTGTCTTAATGACCGTTCCGCTGGTGCAGGTTCATTCATTGTGTTTAAACTCTTTACAATGACGATCTGTGAAGTTATTTGGATTTTTACGAATTATCTTTAAACGACAGGGTCCTGAAAAAGGGACGTTTCTTTTTTTGCTAAGTTTAGTACGTTCTATGGATGGTCTTAAACTGCAGTTATTTATGTGTGAGATTATATGAACATGACTGAGCATTCTAACATATCTGTATCCATTGATTATCATCAATAGCTTAAATCGACTTTGGAGTTTTGTCAGACTGTCTTAAAATAGCATCTGGCTTGTCCAGTGTTTGCTGGACAAAGGGAATAGAGTGTTGTATCTGAAAAAAATCACCTCACCTCTGTCACAGACTGGTCTTGCCTGACCCTGCTGAGACCCTTGTCACTATCTGATCCTCCTAAAATTAGGCATGACAAAGAATAACCTTGGTGTACATTTATACTTTATCCTATAATGGAATCAATGGTTCAATTTTGTATCATTCACAAATATACTGAACACTTCACCTGAGCTCCGTAGACTGGTCTTCCCTGGCTGCCTGACCGTGCTGGGAATCTTCCCACTCCTAAAAGGTAGGCTATAAACATAGATCAAGAGAAAGTGCAAGTCTCTCCAACTCTGCTCTCTTCAAACTACATCTAGCATATTGGCTGATATAGCCCAGTAATACAACGTAAGGGCCATGTGAGAATCTCCGGTAAGTTGACCTATTTCTTAAGTTATTTTTTCACATTTGATATTGCCTATAGGGTGCATAATTGCTGGGACATGGCTGCCAAGTGAGCTGCGTAACATACGCCCTGTAGCGCCCCAACCCAAACACACCCCACTCAGCTTTAGGATCTTGGTGTACAATGGGGTACTGTGGTGTCAACAGCACCCCCTATATTTAAGGACAGTTTTTTTTTTTTCATTTACCTTAGTCCACTAGCTCCATTCACTTCACCAGAGAGGAAGAGGCAAAGACTTTGCCACAGAATTTGTAAACCATCTTTGAGTTGATTGGTGAAAAAAACAAACATATGACTAGACAGTGAACAGGTTACCAATCGGCTCTCTTACAATAGCAATTGACATCTTTCCCATCCAATCAAATGATTGGACACTCAAATAGGCCTACTGTGGGAAGAGAAATCTTTGCTATAGTGGGCTACATGTATGATTCAGATGATGAGCAGAAAGCATAGAGTTACAGGACTCATCTTTGTATCTGTGCCTTTATGGTGACAGCATTGGTAGCGCCATTGAGGTTATCTCCATTTTATTGTGGTCAAATTAAATGATTTCATCCATCCTCTTCAACTACACAAGTCTAATGCCGCCACTGGCGTTTGCTATGTGTTGTTTTTGTCCCAGGGACCTCATTCAGAACAAATAAAGTACTATAGATACTGGTAGGTACTTTATTTAGAGCTACCTAAATGTTGTCCCAGTAGGCATCTAATGGAACTATGGCATCACTGGCGTGCCATCCATCCCACTTCAGACACAAATGTAGTGAATTGGGACTCAAACTCGGGTCCCTGCTACTGTCCTCTCCACAAAGTTGCTAGGTGTTTCTTGTGTCGCTAATGCTAACACATGGAGCACGCCACCTGGCACAAATTTGCCATAGTTTCCGAGCTTCAATCTGACAAGTCTTTCCAGGATACACTTTTGACGGCCTCAGACACTATCCCACTTCTCACCTCAGTATTGAGAAGAGTGGAGGAGAGCAAATGTGGTAAGTGGATTCTCTGGATATTACGTACCCAGGATAATGTAATAGATGTAACCTACCGGTAGGTGGGGGAAAAGTCACTGAAACAACAGAATAGTGTAAAGCTGCCACCATCTTTCAAAAACAGGGAGCTATAGTAAAGATTTGTATAACTTAACCAAGGTAGACCACAGACTGTCATTTCAAATAGGAACAAATGAGTCATAGTGGGCAGAACAAGCAAGGAGTTGGGCAGAGGCAAGCAGGAGCCAGCAATGTCCTATTGGCATGGTCTAGCATGCATTTGCATATTTCCGTTAAGGAACGCCTCCTCTGTGAAGTGCGCGTGTGCAATAACTCAATTCGCCTTTGCACTCCTAAACAATGCAATTTTCTGAAACGTTTTCAAAGGGTAAAGTCTACAAAACTTAGTCCACTCTGTTTGTAACATATTGCAGTTTTGGGAGAAGAAAACAATATTGAGATCAAATGTTTAAGCGATGGGAAAATTAGCAGAATGTCGGCCAAAATCCATCTCGTTCGATCTTCTCCCACTCCCAGCCACTGGGCTTCCTCCTGGATACACCAAGCGTATGCTTTACATTTATACATACGGTGAAATATCTGTCTCATTGTTCTATCTGTGGTTATAGGGTGACAAGAAATTGGGAGATGAACCTATACACTACCCATAGCTCAACATGATTTATCTGGATTTACAAATGGAGACCGTCTGAAACCAGGGAATGGACTGGCAAGCTGTTCCATGATGAAGGGGCTCTGCACAGGAAAAGGCCCTGCCCTCAGCTGTGCTTTAAGATATTCTCGAGGTGACTTAGGTCAAAGTGTGGTGATTAAATCGAGCATGTTGGTTTATATTGTGTGAGCATGTCCTTGAGTAAGTGGGAGCATATACTGTAAATGTAGGCTATCCAACTTGCACATCCCACTTTTATGATAATTACTAAAGACCGATGTTTTAGAATGCTCTCAATGTTGTTATGTTAGTTATTATTATATCCACAAATAAAATATTTTGCATAAGTCTGAGACAATTAACTCACACTGTGTGTGTGTGTGTGTGTGTGTTTGTGTGTGTGTATGTGTGTGCTTGTGCTTGTTGATGTCAATATAAAATAATGTCTGTGGGTGATTTGTTAGTCAAATGAGTTTGGTGATAATATGCAAACCATTCATGCCCATAATCTGCATTTTATATGTAAATTCTTTAAAGTTTAATTTTGCAAGAAATTCTATCCTTCTTTTTCTCACAGGAGTCTGTTTTAAAACATTTTAATTCACCCGTACCTTTTAAATGCATACAAAATGTGAATTCTCTCTGAATTCAACACTCACACAAATTGTTGTTTAAGACTGTCCCTTCAAGCCTCCCCGAGTGGTGCAGCGGTCTAAGGTGTCACTACAGCCCCAGGTTCGACGCCAGGCTGTGTCACAGCTAGCCGTGACCGGGAGACCCATGAGGCAGCGCACAATTGTCCGTGTTAGCTGGATGGTGTTTCCTCCGACATGTTAGTGCGGCTGCCTTCTGTGTTAAGCGAGCAGTGTGTCAAGAAGCAGTGCGGCGTGGCAGGGTTGTGTTTCGGAGGACGCATGGCTCTTGACCTTCGCCTCTCCCGAGTCCGTAGGGGAGTTGCAGCGATGGGACAAGACTGTAACTACCAATTGGGGAGAAAAAGGGATAAAAGTTTTAAATAAAAAAATTAAAAATGACTGTCCCTTTAAAGGCCCTAACCTGATGATACTGTTCTTATTGTAAATACTAATCTTTACTTTATGCACATTGCACAAATTATGGATGTTTTTTTCCCATATTTATTTAGGAAGCTCAAGCTATCTAGTGTGATCTATCGTGGCCTCAAAATTTCTGCATCTCAAAAGAATATACCATGCCATCCCACTATAAAACATTCAGTGGCCAATGCTTGTGCTCATGCTACTACTCAGGAGAGAGTGCTCTGAAATACATTAGTGATGAATGGATCAATGTCCCAAACTCCCAGAACTTGCAACCGATATACTCTTCTCTTCTGAGAACCTTTATATGATGAAGTTTAGAGCAGTATAGATATGGACTGGAGACAGACGTCAGCAAAGCTTGTCCACATACAGTTTATAGAGTCACACTTCAGCAAAGCTTGTCCACATACAGATATGGAGTCACACCTCAGCAAAGCTTGTCCACATACCGATATGGAGTCACACCTCAGCAAAGCTTGTCCACATACAGTTTATAGAGTCACACTTCAGCAAAGCTTGTCCACATACAGATATGGAGTCACACTTCATACAGTTTATAGAGTCACACTTCAGCAAAGCTTGTCCACATACAGTTTATAGAGTCACACTTCAGCAAAGCTTGTCCACATACAGTTTATAGTCACACTTCAGCAAAGCTTGTCCACATACAGTTTATAGAGTCACACCTCAGCAAAGCTTGTCCACATTCAGATATGGAGTCACACTTCAGCAAAGCTTGTCCACATACAGTTTATAGAGTCACACTTCAGCAAAGCGTGTCCACATACAGATATGGAGTCACACTTCCGCAAAGCTTGTCCACATACAGATATGGAGTCACACCTCAGCAAAGCTTGTCCACATACCGATATGGAGTCACACCTCAGCAAAGCTTGTCCACATACCGATATGGAGTCACACCTCAGCAAAGCTTGTCCACATACAGTTTATAGAGTCACACTTCAGCAAAGCTTGTCCACATACAGTTTATAGTCACACTTCAGCAAAGCTTGTCCACATACAGATATGGAGTCACACCTCAGCAAAGCTTGTCCACATACCGATATGGAGTCACACTTCAGCAAAGCTTGTCCACATACAGTTTATAGAGTCACACCTCAGCAAAGCTTGTCCACATACAGTTTATAGAGTCACACTTCAGCAAAGCTTGTCCACATACAGTTTATAGTCACACTTCAGCAAAGCTTGTCCACATACAGTTTATAGAGTCACACTTCAGCAAAGCTTGTCCACATACCGATATGGAGTCACACCTCAGCAAAGCTTGTCCACATTCAGATATGGAGTCACACTTCAGCAAAGCTTGTCCACATACAGTTTATAGAGTCACACTTCAGCAAAGCGTGTCCACATACAGATATGGAGTCACACTTCCGCAAAGCTTGTCCGCATACAGATATGGAGTCACACCTCAGCAAAGCTTGTCCACATACCGATATGGAGTCACACCTCAGCAAAGCTTGTCCACATACAGTTTATAGAGTCACACTTCAGCAAAGCTTGTCCACATACAGATATGGAGTCACACTTCATACAGTTTATAGAGTCACACTTCAGCAAAGCTTGTCCACATACAGTTTATAGAGTCACACTTCAGCAAAGCTTGTCCACATACAGTTTAAAGTCACACTTCAGCAAAGCTTGTCCACAAACAGTTTTTAGAGTCACACTTCAGCAAAGCTTGTCCACATACCGATATGGAGTCACACCTCAGCAAAGCTTGTCCACATACAGATATGGAGTCACACCTCAGCAAAGCTTGTCCACATACAAATATGGAGTCACACCTCAGCAAAGCTTGTCCACATACAAATATGGAGTCACACCTCAGCAAAGCTTGTCCACATACAGATATGGAGTCACACCTCAGAAAACTTGTCCACATACAGATATGGAGTCACACCTCAGCAAAGCTTGTCCACATACAGATATGGAGTCACACCTCAGCAAAGCTTGTCCACATACCGATATGGAGTCACACCTCAGCAAAGCTTGTCCACATTCAGATATGGAGTCACACTTCAGCAAAGCTTGTCCACATACAGATATGGAGTCACACCTCAGCAAAGCTTGTCCACATACCGATATGGAGTCACACCTCAGCAAAGCTTGTCCACATTCAGATATGGAGTCACACTTCAGCAAAGCTTGTCCACATACAGTTTATAGAGTCACACTTCAGCAAAGCTTGTCCACATACAGTTTATAGAGTCACACCTCAGCAAAGCTTGTCCACATACAGTTTATAGAGTCACACCTCAGCAAAGCTTGTCCACATACAGTTTATAGAGTCACACTTCCGCAAAGCTTGTCCACATACAGATATGGAGTCACACCTCAGCAAAGCTTGTCCACATACCGATATGGAGTCACACCTCAGCAAAGCTTGTCCACATACAGTTTATAGAGTCACACTTCAGCAAAGCTTGTCCACATACAGATATGGAGTCACACTTCATACAGTTTATAGAGTCACACTTCAGCAAAGCTTGTCCACATACAGTTTATAGAGTCACACTTCAGCAAAGCTTGTCCACATACAGTTTAAAGTCACACTTCAGCAAAGCTTGTCCACAAACAGTTTTTAGAGTCACACTTCAGCAAAGCTTGTCCACATACAGAAATGGAGTCACACCTCAGCAAAGCTTGTCCACATACAGATATGGAGTCACACCTCAGAAAACTTGTCCACATACAGATATGGAGTCACACCTCAGCAAAGCTTGTCCAGATTCAGATATGGAGTCACACTTCAGCAAAGATTGTCCACATACAGTTTATAGAGTCACACTTCAGCAAAGCTTGTCCACATACAGTTTATAGAGTCACACCTCAGCAAAGCTTGTCCACATACCGATATGGAGTCACACCTCAGCAAAGCTTGTCCACATACAGTTTATAGAGTCACACTTCAGCAAAGCTTGTCCACATACAGTTTATAGTCACACTTCAGCAAAGCTTGTCCACATACAGTTTATAGAGTCACACTTCAGCAAAGCTTGTCCACATACCGATATGGAGTCACACCTCAGCAAAGCTTGTCCACATTCAGATATGGAGTCACACTTCAGCAAAGCTTGTCCACATACAGTTTATAGAGTCACACTTCAGCAAAGCGTGTCCACATACAGATATGGAGTCACACTTCAGCAAAGCTTGTCCACATACAGTTTATAGAGTCACACCTCAGCAAAGCTTGTCCACATACCGATATGGAGTCACACCTCAGCAAAGCTTGTCCACATACAGTTTATAGAGTCACACTTCAGCAAAGCTTGTCCACATACAGATATGGAGTCACACTTCATACAGTTTATAGAGTCACACTTCAGCAAAGCTTGTCCACATACAGTTTATAGAGTCACACTTCAGCAAAGCTTGTCCACATACAGTTTAAAGTCACACTTCAGCAAAGCTTGTCCACAAACAGTTTTTAGAGTCACACTTCAGCAAAGCTTGTCCACATACCGATATGGAGTCACACCTCACCAAAGCTTGTCCACATACCGATATGGAGTCACACCTCAGCAAAGCTTGTCCACATTCAGATACGGAGTCACACTTCAGCAAAGCTTGTCCACATACAGTTTATAGAGTCACACTTCAGCTAAGCTTGTCCACATACAGATATGGAGTCACACCTCAGCAAAGCTTGTCCACATACAAATATGGAGTCACACCTCAGCAAAGCTTGTCCACATACAGATATGGAGTCACACCTCAGAAAACTTGTCCACATACAAATATGGAGTCACACCTCAGCAAAGCTTGTCCACATACAGATATGGAGTCACACCTCAGCAAAGCTTGTCCACATACAGATATGGAGTCACACCTCAGCAAAGCTTGTCCACATACAGATATGGAGTCACACCTCAGCAAAGCTTGTCCACATACAAATATGGAGTCACACCTCAGCAAAGCTTGTCCACATACAAATATGGAGTCACACCTCAGCAAAGCTTGTCCACATACAGATATGGAGTCACACCTCAGCAAAGCTTGTCCACATACAGATATGGAGTCACACCTCAGCAAAGCTTGTCCACATACAGATATGGAGTCACACCTCAGCAAAGCTTGTCCACATACAGATAGGGAGTCACACTTCAGCAAAGGTCATCCACGTACAGGTACTGTATGGAGTCACACCTAAGCAAATCTTTTCCACATACAGCCTGCTCTTAATGAGCATCCACCATTTCCCCACTTCCCATAAAAATGCACTTTCAGTGTGGCATCGTGACTGACTCGGCTGATAAATGAAATGGGCTACGGGAGCTACTGATTTTCCAGTGTGATAGAAATTGTCATAATTTGGCCAGGTTTTACATCTCATTTCCTCTCCTGTGAAGTCTCTTAAGAAAGCGAGTTCCTAAAAACAGACTTGGACGGAAATGACCTGCTGCTTTAAATAGACCTGTCTTCCACAGAGAGAGACAGAGAGAAGACAGGGGAACAGTGAAACTCTCCCATTGTAGCTACCTCATTAACTCTGAAGGTAATGTTGGCACTAGTCTTCATGGCAATGCACATATTTTACTTTGTAGTATATAGAATTTTATAATGTTATATCTTGTTTATTGATATACACGTGTGGGATCAGCAGGTAGCCTAGCGGTTAGTAAGAGCTTTGGCCCAGGAACCGAAAGGTTTCTGGTTCGAACCCCTGGGCCGACTAGGTGAAAAATCTAAATGGATCTTAATTTGACCAGTTTCATTGCAGGAGTAAAACAAAATAAGGTGATAAATAAAAGAAGGTGCTAATTTCTAATGGGAAATTAATTTTGATAGGCTACAAGAAGCTATAGTTTGGGTGTAAGCTACGGATGCATTTCGGATACACTTGTATGTCGTAGTAGAGACCAATATATATCTTGTGTTATTAAGCTATATAAAACAACATTTCAGATACATTGTTGTACATGTGAATGTTGCAGTTGTAGGACCTACAGTAGTAGGACATTTATTCTGTATGGTGCTTTAGCATTTGAGCGAGTGAGAGAATTTATGTAAGTCACAAGGCAATTTTTTTCAGCAACAACAGAGTGATCAAATTAAGATACAGCATCTGTACAGTGCCTTTTTAGAAAGTAGAGTACATCACCACTTTTCACAATTGTAACATTTTGGCAGAGCTGTGTGTGGTAAGTCTAAATGAGAGTGGCATTACCTAATGCCCCAAGACAACACTAATATAACTGAAAGTTGATTTTTTATTTTTATTTATTGGACTGGTCAACAATGAGGTTTATTTGTGTCTCCTTTCGCCATCTTCCCCAATATAATTTTTTATCATGATGTGCGTGCTGCTGACCATCTGTTTTCTGCTCCAATTACAAACTATGGTAGCCTCCTCTCTGCCAGGCACATTCCCCCCAGCATTCCTGTGCTGTGACCCCCTCCTCTCCTCTCCTGTGCCTCCAGCAGCACTGTCCGTCCATGTTGCAAACTAATTGGATGATTGCTCCCCATTAGAGTCGCCATAGCTGGGTCACTCTGCTGTGCTGTAGAGGACAGAGGACATCCCCACAGTAAAAATATAGCTGGAGCCAGATTTTCAATGATTATGTAATACCTTTCTCATTCAATTGAGATCTGTCCAGACTTTTGTGAGGTGAGATTTAAAAGATCAAATAATGTATATTTGAATTGGGCCCAGCCAGACATAGAGGCCCTGTATTGATGTGGGAGATACTTAACTCCTGGCCTTCATTTAGCAATATGCCTAATGACACTTTAGCCATGTAAACAAACTGAAATCTTGAGTTGTTAACTTTCCGGGTTGCTACTTTCTCGGTTTTAGATTATTTTCCCGGTGTCCATAAAATTAGGTTAATTAATAATCTGGGTGGACCATCCTTGTGGGGCCTTTTTCTGTCAGAGGGATTATCCAGTCTTGAGGGGGAGCCTATAGTAAGTCTACTCCCCAGACACAGAGAGAGAGAGAGACTATAGTAAACCGACACAGAGAGAGACTATAGTAAACATACTCCCCAGACACAGAGAGAGAGAGACTATAGTAAACATACTCCCCAGACACAGAGAGAGAGAGAGACTATAGTAAACATACTCCCCAGACACAGAGAGAGAGAGAGAGAGAGAGACTATAGTAAACATACTCCCCAGACACAGAGAGAGAGAGACTATAGTAAACATACTCCCCAGACACAGAGAGAGAGAGAGAGAGAGAGACTATAGTAAACATACTCCCCAGACACAGAGAGAGAGAGACTATAGTAAACCGACACAGAGAGAGACTATAGTAAACATACTCCCCAGACACAGAGAGAGAGAGACTATAGTAAACATACTCCCCAGACACAGAGAGAGAGAGACTATAGTAAACATACTCCCCAGACACAGAGAGAGAGAGAGAGAGAGAGACTATAGTAAACATACTCCCCAGACACAGAGAGAGAGAGACTATAGTAAACATACTCCCCAGACACAGAGAGAGACTATAGTAAACATACTCCCCAGAGACAGAGAGAGAGAGAGAGAGAGAGACTATAGTAAACATACTCCCCAGACACAGAGAGAGAGAGACTATAGTAAACATACTCCCCAGACACAGAGAGAGAGAGAGAGAGAGAGACTATAGTAAACATACTCCCCAGACACAGAGAGAGAGAGACTATAGTAAACATACTCCCCAGACACAGAGAAAGAGAGAGAGACTATAGTAAACATACTCCCCAGACACAGAGAGAGAGAGAGACTATAGTAAACATACTCCCCAGACACAGAGAGAGAGAGAGAGAGAGAGAGAGACTATAGTAAACATACTCCCCAGACACAGAGAGAGAGAGACTATAGTAAACATACTCCCCAGAGACAGAGAGAGAGAGAGAGACTATAGTAAACATACTCCCCAGACACAGAGAGAGAGAGACTATAGTAAACATACTCCCCAGACACAGAGAGAGAGAGACTATAGTAAACATACTCCCCAGACACAGAGAGAGAGAGACTATAGTAAACATACTCCCCAGACACAGAGAGAGAGAGACTATAGTAAACATACTCCCCAGACACAGAGAGAGAGAGACTATAGTAAACATACTCCCCAGACACAGAGAGAGAGAGACTATAGTAAACATACTCCCCAGACAGAGAGAGAGACTATAGTAAACATACTCCCCAGACACAGAGAGAGAGAGACTATAGTAAACATACTCCCCAGACACAGAGAGAGAGAGAGACTATAGTAAACCGACACAGAGAGAGACTATAGTAAACATACTCCCCAGACACAGAGAGAGAGAGACTATAGTAAACATACTCCCCAGACACAGAGAGAGAGAGACTATAGTAAACCGACACAGAGAGAGACTATAGTAAACATACTCCCCAGACACAGAGAGAGAGAGACTATAGTAAACATACTCCCCAGACACAGAGAGAGAGAGAGACTATAGTAAACCGACACAGAGAGAGACTATAGTAAACATACTCCCCAGACACAGAGCGAGAGAGAGACTATAGTAAACCGACACAGAGAGAGACTATAGTAAACATACTCCCCAGACAGAGAGAGAGAGAGACTATAGTAAACATACTCCCCAGACAGAGAGAGAGAGAGACTATAGTAAACATACTCCCCAGAGACAGAGAGAGAGAGACTATAGTAAACATACTCCCCAGACACAGAGAAAGAGAGAGAGACTATAGTAAACATACTCCCCAGACACAGAGAGAGAGAGACTATAGTAAACATACTCCCCAGACACAGAGAGAGAGAGACTATAGTAAACATACTCCCCAGACACAGAGAAAGAGAGAGAGACTATAGTAAACATACTCCCCAGACACAGAGAGAGAGAGACTATAGTAAACATACTCCCCAGACACAGAGAGAGAGAGACTATAGTAAACATACTCCCCAGACACAGAGAGAGACTATAGTAAACATACTCCCCAGACACAGAGCGAGAGAGAGACTATAGTAAATATACTCCCCAGAGACAGAGAGAGAGAGACTATAGTAAACATACTCCCCAGACACAGAGAGAGAGACTATAGTAAACCGACACAGAGAGAGACTATAGTAAACATACTCCCCAGACACAGAGCGAGAGAGAGACTATAGTAAACCGACACAGAGAGAGACTATAGTAAATATACTCCCCAGACACAGAGAGAGAGACTATAGTAGCGTTCTCCCCAGACACTAATTAGTGGCAATATTTAATGAGATATATTTGACATATTTACTTGGACTGCAGGTGTCTATGGCTGCCCACCTGAACTTGTCAGACCATGATGTTCAGAATCTCTCAAAGCAATGTACCTGGATCTTTCTGCAGGGATGTGATAGTTACACCACCTCAGAGAGGGGCAACAAAAATGACATTTTATTTGTTGTTATGCTATTGTCTTTTAAGAATGATTATGGTAGAACTTACACTGCATTAAGGTACCGTTTTTGATGGGCGTGTAAAAGGGTTTTCAACCTATAAGATGTTTGTAGAAAGTGAATTATTTGCCTAGTTCGTTTATAAATCTTTAATAGCCTGAACAGGCAGTCGATAACGCATTGGCTAAAGTTGTGTGACCGTGATTTTGATGGGTAACACTGTTACCAAGTGTCTATAATAACAACATGTAGGCTATACAATAAATCAATATTTTTCGGCATGTGTATAGATAGCATATAGGCTAGGCTACTGAACGCAATTTTCAAAACCCTTGCAATATATGAAGAGATGTAAGCAGTTACTGGTTACATTCTATGTCTATCACTGTGCGTAAAAGATAACGTTCTTGTTGAGCGGATAATGATTGGGTCGCGCTCCTCGTGTAATTTCTATGAGCAACTGGAGCTCGTGTTCTCCATTCGGGTTCAACTGTTCTATTCATATTTCACTGCGACCTACAAGTCTAGGTCTCCACAATGGCGGTAGTTTCAAGTGTCCACAGGCCTTGACTTTTGTGGTAAATCCTCGGTTGCTATCTGGATGCAACTGATTGGCTAAAAAACATAAAAAACGTCACAACTCGTCTTTTGATTGGAGCCACAGCCTTCCATCACTGAGTGGTTGTGTTCTCTGGCTGTGCATGTTTCCTAGGTCCTGACAGCACCATCCGGCTGGAGGGAGTCGACACTGGCTGCTTGTTTTCTAAATACAAGGGACTTTTGGATATTTTTTGTTTTTATTCATATTTTCCTTTAATGGATTTATGTGTGTACTGCGTAGGGAGATAGTGTGCGGAACAAGCTGAACACACGGGATCCAATGGGGAAAATAAGTTGACTGTGCTGTCAGAAGAATTTGTTTTCCTCGTTATCCAGAAAAAAATATAGCTAATTTTATCAACATGATTCGGATTTCTGGAGTCTGGGGTTGCGGGAATTGTGACATCTGAGGGAGGACAACGGTCCTTGGGCTATTTCTACAAGACGTCGTAAACGGCAACATTGTATCACATCTCGGTAGCGTTCTCGCTTTGCTTGGGTCTATTTGTTCTTGCAGTCAGTCTACTGCTACATAATATTGGAATTGTTGTTATATGCGGAACATTTGAAGTCTCCCATACTGTTCTTGCAACGCCTACTACAAGTGGCTATCAAGCAAACAACGGTAGCTCGACCTAAAGCCGAATAACTTCTGCAAACTGCATGCAGCACAGGCGGTGGGAACAACGGCGGTGCTGGACCAGACAATATGGCAAACTTGAGTAATGAAAGATGAATGCTGTGCTATTTCCCATGTGATACATATCGGTTTCCCTTTTAATATCAAGAAGGGGAAATTGACCGAGTTTCGCCAGTGGAGAGGGGAACGCCACTTCCAACATGAGGGAGACCTAGGGCCGTGGATAATTTATTTATTGTGGGGGGTGCGGGTTATTTTCTGTCGCATTTTTTATTTAAAAATTGAAACAAAATATACTTAATTTACATTTTAATTATTGCAATAGTTTAGTGGCCTATCTGCTATCGGTGCATGCGGAAGAAAATGTAATTACGAGAAGTAGGTCAGATCCGTGTAATGATAAAGCTTTCAGGGAGAGTGAGGTTGATCTCAGAATTATAGCTGACATGTTTATTTAATTCAAACCTTTTCAAGTTGGTTTTGTTGATTGTATGCATCGGGTCACAACCAATGACCAGTTAAACACCATCTGCCCAATCCTATAGCCTACCTTCACCTGGGATATTATTTTCGCGTAAAATAAAAGGCGCATTTTCACCTATATCCCTCCTTTCCTTTCTTTTTTATTGTTATTGAGTGAATGGCTTTGTGCGGAACAACGGCTGCCAATGCCGCAAAAATGATGGCTGCATACAACGGTGGCGCCTCGGCAGTTGCTGCCCATCACCCGCACCATCACCACCAACTACCGCATCTCCCACCTCCCCATCTCCACCACCATCACCACCCGGGCCAGCATCACTTGCAACACCCCGGCTCTGCCGCCGCTGTCCACCCTGTACAACAACACGCTTCTACAGCAGCAGCTGCAGCGGCAGCCGCGGTAATGCTGAACCCGAGCCAGCAACAACCATACTTTCCCTCGCCAGCTCCTGGACAAGCCCCCGGCCCGGCAGCGGCAGCGGCACCTGCCCAAGTTCAAGCTGCGGCTGTCAAAGCTCACCACCACCATCATCAACACTCGCACCACTTACAGCCGCAGTTGGACATAGAGCCCGACAGACCCATCGGCTATGGAGCTTTTGGGGTGGTCTGGTAAGTGTTACAAATATGTTTACCTACCTTCTGGATGAGGCAAAGAATGTGTGATGCCATGCGCTCTCTCTAAGGAGGCCGTGTGCACGTGACCTGACCTTGTGTAGTAGTAGGCTGCAAAGTTAGATATGAATCAATATGTAGGCCTATGTTGTGATTATGTCAGTAACAGTTACAGTTATTCAACATTTTGGTTCCCATTAGGTGGAATCACAGGCAAAAAAAAAAATCTTCAGAAGTGAGACTGAACTCACCTCCCCTATATCCCCCAATACTCAAAATCTAGGTATGTTTATGTACTGTTTAGTAGCTTATTAAGCATATCCAATTTCTAAGGTTGAGGTGAAAAAAATGTGAGTGTGAAGGTGGGGGGGTAAATAGCTTTTGATACACAGCTCTCTGATCCAGGGACCTGTCCTGTGGGTAACATCCCCAGATTTAACCATAAACTGTTTTTAAGACTTGGGATTAGGCTTTCATCTGTTTCTGGGCTCTCTTCAAGGGGCCAAGGCTCCCAACCTGGCCATGTTCAAGTGCCTTAGTTTTGGAAATACATTAGTTGGCCTATAGAACCACATTGCGTTCTTCGCTTCTTCAAAGTACAGAGCACATGTGGATTCCGAGGGGCCTTGATGTTGCTACCAGTGCAATAACATTGTAATTACTACTACAGTATTACTGCAGCACTGTTATCACTCAGCAAGTGTCCTGTTTGTCAGTGATCAGTCAGTCAGACTCTACCTGCCATTTTCTTTTCTCCACTCTAAAAACAACCCATTAATATACCTATGCTACTCCTACTGTACATCTCGAGGGGCCATATAGGGCGATTCCACGCCAGCGGGAGCTGAATAATTTTTTTTGTATCTGAGTTTTCGGGCAATTCTTACCTAGAAACTTTATTGGGAGGAAGTATGTTTGAAATGCTTTTTACATTTGTATCATGATGAAAGTGGGCATTTTAGGCCCTTTTTAGACCTATACACTGAGTGTACAAAACATTATGAACTAATCTTTCCATGACAGACTGACCAGGTGAATCCAGGTGAAAGCTATGATCCCTTACTGTTGTCACCTGTTAAATCCACTTCAATCAGCGTAGATGAAGGGGAGGAACAGGTTAAAGGATTTTTAATCCTTGAGACGTGGATTGCGTTTGTGTGCCATTGAAAGGGTGAATGGGCAAGACAGAAGATTTAAGTGCCTTTGAACGGGGTATGGTAGTAGAAGCCAGGAGCACCAGTTTGAGTGTGTCAAGAACTACAACACTGTTGGGTTTTTCCACACTACAGTTTCCTGTGTGAATCAAAAATGGTCCTCCAGCCAAAGGACATCCAGCCAACTTGACACAACTGTGGGAAGCATATTAGTCAACATGGGCCAGCATACCTGTGGAATGCTTTCAACACCATGTAGTGTACTTGTTCTGACTAATTGAGGCTGTTCTGAGGGCAAAGGGGGGTGCAATTCAATATTAGGAAGGTGTTTTGTACACTCAGTGTACATGCCTCCTCCTGTAAGACCTTATGATCCGTGTACCATACATGATACAGACAACATCTTGGTATATTTATTATTCTTATAGTGTGCGCTAACATAATGGAGTATGTTTAGATTCTGAAATACACATTTTCACAGTAATTTATTCAACATTAAAACAATTAATATGAGTATCTCAAATCTACCCTTTTCGAGTTTGGAACAAAATACTCTTCGAAACACATAATATTTCCAGAGTGGGCTCTGATACTTTAAATTATTTTATAGACAGAAATGGACATTATAGGTCATTAACCAATCACAGCCCTCCTTTAGGATTGAACATTCAGCAAATCACCAGCAGAGGGAGTTCCCTTTGAATCCATTTACCATTAACTGTGTTGGTGGTGCTCAATGATCAGAACTTCAGAATTAGCAAAGTCCTCTCTGGAAATGTGATGTACTTGTAGAGTATATTGTTACGAACAATATGTCTTAAAATTAACTAAACCTAAAAGGGTTGTTTTGAGATATTCATATTTTTTATGTTGAATAAATGACTGTGAAAGTGTATATTTCAGAATCTAGACATTACTCCATATGTTAAAGCACACTATAAGGAGTATAATGACACTAATATGTTGTCTGTATCATGTATGGTTCACGAATCATACAGTCTTACAGGAGGCATGTATAGGCCTAAAATGGCCACTTTCATCAGGATTTTCTCAAAAATAATTTGTGATACAAATGTAATAAGCATTTCAAACATGCTTCCTCCCAATAAAGTTTCTATGTGAGAATTGCCAGAACAATCTGAGACCCAAAATAAATTCCGCTGCCATGGAATCCCTCTATAGGTACAGTTGAAGTCGGAAGGTTACATACACCTTAGCCAAATACATTTAAACTCAGTTTTTCACCATTCCTGACATTTAATCAGAGTAAAAATTCCCTGTCTTAGGTCAGTTAGGATCACCACTTTATTTTAAGAATGTGAAATGTCAGAATAATAGTAGAGAGTGATTTATTTATCACATTCCCAGTGGGTCAGAAGTTTACATACACTCAATTAGTATTTGATAGAATTGCCTTTAAATCGTTTAACTTGGATCAAACATTTCAGGTAGCCTTCCACAAGCTTCCCACAATAAGCTGGGTGAATTTTGGCCCATTCCTCCTGACAGAGCTGGTGTAACTGAGTCAGGTTTGTTAGGCCTCCTTTCTCGCACACACTTTTTCAGTTCTGCCCACAAATATTTCTATGGGATTGAGGTCAGGGCTTTGTGATGTCAACTCTGATACATTGACTTTGTTGTCCTTAAGCCATTTTGCCACAACTTTGGAAGTATGCTTGGGGTCATTGTCCATTAGGAAGACCCATTTGTGACCCATTTAACTTCCTGACTGATGTCTTGAGATGTTGCTTCAATATATACTCATAATTTTTGTTCCTTGTGATTACATTTATTTTGTGAAGTGCACCATTCCCTCATGCAGCAAAGCACCCCCACAACATGATGCTGCCACCCCCTGTGCTTCACGGTTGGGATGATGTTCTTCGGCTTGCATGCCTCCCCCTTTTTCCTCCAAACATAACAATGGTCAATATGGCCAAACAGTTCTATTTTTATTTAATCAGACCAGAAAAGTACAATCTTCGTCCCATGTGCAGTTGCAAACCGTAGTCTGGCTTTTTTATGGCGGTTTTGGAGCAGTGGCTTCTTCCTTGCTGAGGGGCCTTTCAGGTTATGTCTATATAGGACATGTTTTACTGTGGATATAGATACTTTTGTACCTGTTTCCTCCAGCATCTTCACAAGGTCCCTTGCTGTTGTTCTGGGATTGATTTGCACTTTTCACACAAGTACATTCATCGCTAGGAGACAGAACGCGTCTCTTGCCTGAGCGGTATGACGGCTGCGTGGTCCCATGGTGGTTATACTTGCGGACTATTGTTTGTACAGATGAATGTGGTACCTTCAGGCGTTTGGAAATTGCTCCCAAGGATCAACCAGACTTGTGGAGGTCTACAATTTAATTTCCGAGGTCTTGGCTGATTGCTTGACATTATAGAAAAATCAAAAGAAAAGAGGCACTGAGTTTGAAGGTAGGCCTTGAAATACATCCACAGGTACACCTCCAATTGACTCAAATGATGTAAATTAGCCTATCAGAAGCTTGACATAATTTTCTGGAATTTTACAAGTTGTTTAAAGGCGCTGTCAACTTAGTGTATGTAAACTTCTGACCCACTGGAATTGTGATACAGTGAATTATAAGTGAAATAATCTGTACCTTAAACAATTGTTGGAAAAATGACTTGTTATGCGCAAAGTAGATGTCCTAACCGACTTGCCAAAACTATAGTTTGTTAACAAGAAATTTGTGGAGTGGTTGAAAAACAAGTTTTAATGACTCCAACCTAAGTGTATGTAAATTTCCGACTTCAACTGTATTTAAGTAATATGTTGTTGGCCCCACCTAGTCTTCCAGTGGCATTAGAGAACATTCCACCCTATGGCTTACTCCCATCAGTTTCCATCAGATCTGAAAACAGTTAAGGGATAAAGGGTTATTTTGGGGCTGGGCATATACAGTATCTCTAGCTGGGCTTATGTTTGGAGTTGGATGGTAATGAATTCTACTTGTTGTAGTCTTTCCTGCACACACCATTGGTCAGGGTCACCGTCTTCCCCCTCCTACTTTTCCTGCTCCCCCTGTTCCGTGCATCCCCAGCAACACCAGACCGCCTCTTTAATCTTAGCCTGACCTTTCCTCAAAATCACTTTCTGTTGCTCATTGTCTGATTTTAATCTGCACCACTGCTGACCGCCTGGATATTTATAGCGCTGTACTCGCTAAAGGCACAAAGGTTTTCAGGAGCTTGCCCCTCCCTCCCAGAGACCCATCCAGCTGAGCACTCAAGGCCTCTTATTTTAAAAACAAAGTTGCACTCAGACTCAGTCCAATGTGTTTTTAATGTATTTCAGTACTAAATATTAATCTTGAAAATACAGCTTCATAATGAGGAGGGGGTTTACAAAGCTTGGTGGGAGGTTTAGTCTGATCAGGCAAACGTCAGCAATGTAAGGATTTTCTGTTGGTGAAATTCCAATGATTAATTAATAATTGGAATATGACAGTTTTCCGACCAGGTGTTCAAGGAATGGTAGTGTTTATTTATGGTTTATTTGTTCTAAAAATCGATATAAAAGCTCTATATATGGACCCTTTCTTTCTAAAATTATCTACTGAAATTGTTACAACCGCTATTACCAGCCTGTTCAACCTCTCTTTCGTGTCGTCTGAATTTCCCAAAGATTGGAAAGCAGCTGCGGTCATCCCCCTCTTCAAAGGGGGGGGACACTCTTGACCCAAACAGACCTATATCTATCCTACCCTGCCTTTCTAAGGTCTTCGAAAGCTCAGTCAACAAACATATTACCGACCATTTCGAATCTCACCATACCTTCTCCGCTATGCAATCTGGTTTCAGAGCTGGTCATGGGTGTACCTCAGCCACGCTCAAGGTCCTAAACGATATCTTAACCGCCATCGATAAGAAACAATACTGTGTAGTGGTATTCATTGACCTGGCCAAGGCTTTCGACTCTGTCAATCACCACATCCTCATCGGCAGATTCGATAGCTGTGGTTTCTCAAATGATTGTCTCGCCTGGTTCACCAACTACTTCTCTGATAGAGTTCAGTGTGTCAAATCGGAGGACCTGTTGTCCGGGCCTCTGGCAGTCTCTATGGGGGTGCCACAGGGTTCAATTCTTGGACTGACTCTCTTCTCTGTATACATCAATGATGTCGCTCTTGCTGCTGGTGAGTCTCTGATCCACCTCTACGCAGACTACACCATTCTGTATACTTCTGGCCCTTCTTTGGACACTGTGTTAACAACCCTCCGGGCAAGCTTCAATGCCATACAACTCTCCTTCTGTGGCCTCCAATTGCTCTTAAATACAAGTAAAACTAAATGCATGCTCTTCAACCGATCGCTACCAGCACCTGTCCGCCCGTCCAACATCACTACTCTGGACGGTTCTGACTTAGAAAATGTGGACAACTACAAATACCTAGGTGTCTGGTTAGACTGTAAACTCTCCTCCCAGACTCATATCAAACATCTCCAATCCAAAGTTAAATCTAGAATTTGCTTCCTACTTCGCAACAAAGCATCCTTCACTCATGCTGCCAAACATACCCTTGTAAAACTGACCATCCTACCAATCCTCGACTTCGGCGATGTCATTTACAAAATAGCCTCCAATACCCTACTCAATAAATTGGATGCAGTCTATCACAGTGCCATCCGTTTTGTCACCAAAGCCCCATATACTACCATCACATACTACCATCACTGCGACCTGTATGCTCTCGTTGGCTGGCCCTCGCTTCATACCCACTGGCTCCAGGTCATCTACAAGACCCTGCTAGGGAAAGTCCCCTCTTATCTCAGCTCGCTGGTCACCATAGCAGCACCCACCTGTAGCACGCGCTCGTGCAGGTATATCTCTCTGGTCACCCCCAAAACCAATTCTTCCTTTGGCCGCCTCTCCTTCCAGTTCTCTGCTACCAATGACTGGAACGAACTACAAAAATCTCTGAAACTGGAAACACTTATCTCCCTCACTAGCTTTAAGCACCAGCTGCCAGAGCAGCTCACAGATTACTGCACCTGTACATAGCCCATCTATAATTTAGCCCAAACAACTACCTCTCCCCCTACTGTATTTATTTATTTATTTTGCTCCTTTGCACCCCATTATTTCTATCTTTACTTTGCACTTTCTTCCAATGCAAATCTACCATTCCAGTGTTTTTACTTGCTATATTGTATTTACTTCGCCACCATGGCCTTTTTTTTGCCTTTACCTCCCTTATCTCACCTTATTTGCTCACATTGTATATAGACTTATTTTTCTACTGTATTATTTACTCCATGTGTAACTCTGTGTTGTCGTATGTGTCGAACTGCTTTGCTTTATCTTGGCCAGGTCGCAATTGTAAATGAGAATTTGTTCTCAACTTGCCTACCTGGTTAAATAAAGGTGAAATAAAATAAATAAATAAATATAAACGGATTATATAGGCTACATGTGAGCAGACCAACACCAGTGCTGGCCTGGCAGGCACATGATCAGGGATATCCCGAAGCAGTGGTGGCTACCTTCAACACCATCTAAGTTGGAGGTCTGACTCCAACTTAGATGGTGTTGAAGGTAGCCACCACTGCTTCGGGATATCCCTGATCATGTGCCTGCCAGGCCAGCACTGGTGTTGGTCTGCTCACATGTAGCCTATATAATCCGTGGAGTTAGTTAAAGCCATAAGTAACTGCATAGCTATCCGTTCCAAACCAGAGCCAAAATACGGGGCAGGAAACCTGCAGTGGGGGGCTATTAGTTATCAGTGGACCGTCTCCCTTGGAGTGCCCTCCAGTGCAGTAAATGCATCGAAGTGCTCAGTAATGCGTGCAGTGATGCGTGCAGCTGTGAAATGTGGAGTAAATTGGCTTTGCCCTGGCATAGAGAGCTTGTGTCATGTGCTCAACTGGGTACAGCCCAGATGGAATTCGGCTTCTCAGGTTAAATTTTAATTCCTTTGGCTATCTATACGCTTAAGCCAAGGGCTCTAAAACTAGCAGCACATGGCAGTGTAGCTAATCTCTTCCTATGGGAAAAGAGGATATTTTGTCTTGCATTGAGTGTTTATCCATTGATGCTCTTAGTTAGATTATTCATGTGCATTCATGCATGTTGCGACCGGACTTTTGACCGAAGAATCTTAGTTCCACAATGGTTGGGAATGATTACTTGTGGTGGGCGAAGGAGAGGTTGTTATTGTAAAGTGGGGGTGACTGGGCCGACTTCACAAAGATAATCAGTCAAATCTTTATTTAGAAATGAATGACTCTAGGAAAGGGCAAACATTTTATTTGAAGAAAATATGAATTCATATCTTCGAAATAAAAATCCCAGAAGTTATCAACCACCTTTCTTTCATCCATCCTGTGTTTTCAGATCAGTGTACCAAAGGAGATTAGGATAGGAGTCTATAAAAACAACACCTGTTGAGAAGCTGGCTCCACTCTGATTACATCTGTCTGTTTGTCTGTCTGCTCCAGGAGTGTACTGGACCCAGCTGATCTCTCTCTCTACTTCTCAACCAAACTTTACTCTAAAGTCCAACAGGTATTTGTTGTTATCAAAGCGGTTCCAAAACCAAACCATTTGCTTCTGTAACTAACACAGTTGTAAGAAGCATTAGACATGGGTAAACTGTAACATTTTGAATAGAATTATGTTTTTGTGACTGTAAACGAAGGACAGTAGAGCTTGTAGAATATGTCTGTCTTCATATTTTGTGCAGGAGGTGCTGCTTATGTTAGGAATGTACTGGGTCGTTTTAATGGCCTCTAGCTACACTGCCATGTGCTGCTAGTTTTAATCTCCTCCTATGGGAAAAGAGGATATTTTGTCTTGCATTGAGTGTTTAGCCATTGATGCTCTTAGCTAGATTATTCATGTAGATTATTCGTAGCACGCGCTCCAGCAGGTATATCTCACTGGTCACCCCCAAAGCCAATTCCTCCTTCAGCCGCTTTTCCTTCCAGTTCTCTGCTGCCAATGACTGGAACGAACTGCAAAAATCACTGAGGCTGGAGACTCATATCTCACTCACTAGCTTTAAGCACCAGCTGTCAGAGCAGCTCACTGCACCTGTACATAGCCATCTGTAAATAGCCCATCCAACTGCCTCATCACCATATTGTTATTTATTTTATTTATTTTGCTCCTTTTCACCCCAGTACCGCTACTTGCACCCTCATCTTCTGCACATCTATCACCCCAGTGTTTAATTTGCCATACTGTAATAATTTCGCCACTATGGCCTATTTATGGCCTCACCACCCTTATCCTACCTCATTTGCACACACTGTATATATCAAATCAAATGTATTTATATAGCCCTTCTTAGATCAGCTGATATCTCAAAGTGCTGTACAGAAACCCAGCCTAAAACCCCAAACAGCAAGCAATGCAGGTGTAGAAGCACGGTGGCAAGGAAAAACTCACTAGAAAGGCCAAAACCTAGGAAGAAACCTAGAGAGGAACCAGGCTATGGGTGGCCAGTCCTCTTCTGGCTGTGGTGGGTGGAGATTATAACAGAACATGGCCAAGATGTTCTTAAATGACCAGCATGGTCAAATAATAATAATCACAGTAGTTGTCGAGGGTGCAACAGGTCAGCACCTCAGGAGTAAATGTCAGTTGGCTTTTCATAGCTGATCATTGAGAGTATCTCTACCGCTCCTGCTGTCTCTAGAGAGTTGAAAACAGCAGGTCTGGGACAGGTAGCATGTCCGGTAAACAGGTCAGGGTTCCATAGCCGCAGGCAGAATAGGTGAAACTGGAGCATATATATATAAACTTTCTCTATTGTATTATTGACTGTATGTTTGTTTATTCCATGTGTAACTCTGTTGTTGTTTGTGTCGCACTGCTTTGCTTTATCTTGGCCAGGTCACAGTTGGAAATGAGAACTTGTTCTCAACTAGCCTACCTGGTTAAATAAAGGTTAGCTGTTAGCTGGGGTTTGATCCTTGTGTGGAATGTGTTTGTGTGGTCACAAAGAGATGAGTGGGGTTTGATCCTTATGTGGAATGTGTTTGTGTGGTCACAGAGAGATGAGTGGGGTTTGATCCTTGTGTGGAATGTGTTTGTGTGGTCACAGAGAGATGAGTGGGGTTTGATCCTTATGTGGAATGTGTTTGTGTGGTCACAGAGAGATGAGTGGAGTTTGATCCTTATGTGGAATGTGTTTGTGTGGTCACAGAGAGATGAGTGGGGTTTGATCCTTGTGTGGAATGTGTTTGTGTGGTCACAAAGAGATGATTGGGGTTTGATCCTTGTGTGGAATGTGTTTGTGTGGTCACAAAGAGATGATTGGGGTTTGATCCTTATGTGGAATGTGTTTGTGTGGTCACAGAGAGATGATTGGGGTTTGATCCTTGTGTGGAATGTGTTTGTGTGGTCACAAAGAGATGATTGGGGTTTGATCCTTGTGTGGAATGTGTTTGTGTGGTCACAAAGAGATGATTGGGGTTTGATCCTTATGTGGAATGTGTTTGTGTGGTCACAGAGAGATGATTGGGGTTTGATCCTTGTGTGGAATGTGTTTGTGTGGTCATAAAGAGATGAGTGGGGTTTGAGGTGTTAAGACCTGCCCCCTCCTCCTTAGCCTAATAACTCTCTCTCTCTCACTCACATACACACACACACACATCCTTCTGGTTTATTGGTTCAAAGAGGCTGCTTGTTCCCAGTTGCCATCTTCATGTTTGTAACCTGATATTCTTTATTCCAGTATTGTTTTAAAGAGTTGAGAAAGTGAGGAAAGGTTCAGACTTGTGTGTGTGTGTTTTTCTCTCTTGCCTTGCCCTGTGTCAGACTCATTGACCTGTGTGACCTGCAGTGAGATGCTGATCAAACGCTGGTCAGGTCACTCTTCCAGAAGTGTTTGCAAGGCAGGTGAAATAGATTTAGACTACAAACGCTGCTGATTGAGCTTAAGAGAAACATTAGGAGGTGAATGACAATCAATGGATTAATGATGACATCAGTTAATTTAACTGTTTAATTGTTAACCTTCATGTGCAGGTACAATACCTGGGTAAATGAGAGACTAGAAGTATATCAAAAGATTAGAACAACAAGCAAATACATTTTTGAAAACCTTACATCAGACTTTAAGAGAAAGCTAGTCTTACCCTCAGTTAAAGTTCTTTTACACTAAAGCTACCTTATTCAGGACATAATATGTAACTAGTCTCTGACTGGTCTTCTGGTAATCCACACATTATCCAATGTCGCTGATTCCAGGGCTGACATGAAGGAAGTGCTGCGTTTACAGTGACCTTTGACCCTCTGTTGCTCACAATGACCGTTGCACAGCACACCACCATACTTGCAGCTCAATACCAACTTTACAGTTCACCAACACAGCACCGTCATTGTGTGTATCGTGTCGTGTCCCAGTCAACAAAACAAAACACCCCTTTCCCCAGATTATCCATGTTAACCATTGGCTTTCCAGCCTCATTCACTGTCGTTTCTTTGTTTTTTTGGGATGATTATGAAGCCTGCAGACTGGCTGCTTGAGACTTTTAATACCCTGAGCATAAAAGGCTCTCAGACAGCCTGTTTTCTTTAAAGCAGCAGCAGCCACGTCAGTCAGAAGCAGCTCTTAAGAGGCCTGCATTTGGCAGATGCACAGACTAAGACGAGCGGCGAGCGCAGGACTTACCTTTTGAAGTACTGCTGGGGTGAAGGGAGGGAAATACTGTTATGGATATATGTCTGTTTAACCCTACAGTCACCTGCGGCTGGCAGCTTATCCCAGACCTCGTTGACCCTGTCCACAACTCCACACTTCATAACAGCAATCAACAGCTGTTTCAGAATGTTCCTAGTACGCAGAGGGGGTCCAGATTGCGGTAGTCATGTAACTGGGGGTTTTAGCTCAAATCAAATAAAAAACTATCCATGCTTGTTTGCTTAGCTTAGCTGATCTTGGCTGAGAAACTGACAAAGAAGCCTCACAATAGAGAGAACACACTGTCTGATGTCAGTTGTCGTATGTGAATGTTTTGTAATCGGCGCAATCGGTCGGCCCTAGATCGTATAAAAAAAAAGTATGCAATTGATGAGGCAGAACTCAAATGCCTGTTAAAATACTAATCAGAGAGAGTGTCTCTTTAGCTTTGCTGAAGCAGGGATGACGAATGCTTGACAGTGTCCCTCTCATCCTTAGAAAATTCAGCTGTTAATTAAAAATGCATTGCCAAAGACGACATCTTGATTTAAAGGCCTGGCACTCATGTTTATTTTTAGCTTCTCTATTAGATTGTGAGCACGTTTCCCAAAGAGAGCATTTCCCATCTGCCTCCTCAGGACTCCTATCCTGAGAATAGGGCTCTCTTTCTTTAGCTGACCTAAGATAGGAAAAATCATATGCTGTTAATTGCTAGGTTTTCCTTAACACTGGGGCAAGATGTACAAATTCAATGTTCTTACTGGTTTGTTACAGACAGAGGGTCCTCTTTGCCACATATGGCCCTCTTGAAGTCACACCAGACTCTTCCACACATAAACCTGTCTTTACATGTGACTCACATGTTACACATACAGCAAGACGTACTGCCTGTGGTCCGCCACTCGGGTGACCAGCTGGCATGACTCAGTGTTTGGTTGACGCTCGTAGGATTGCCATGGAGGAGGGCCAGGAATGCCCACGACTAATGAGCCAGCCCAGCCCAGTGCGCTCTGTGATCTGTGCGTGCTAGAGCTGAGTTAGTACTTATATCCCTGGATATTGGCTCACTGCAAGGCAAGCTGACATGGGATAACTTCAAGCTGATACTTCAGCCTCTCTCTCTCTCTCTCTCTCTCTCTCTCTCTCTCTCTCTCTCTCTCTCTCTCTCTCTCTCTCTCTCTCTCTCTCTCTCTCTCTCTCTCTCTCTCTCTCTCTAACCAATCTTAGTCCTCTTTAAAGTGATCTCTGGGGTAAAAAAAAAAAGCTCAATAACTCAGTTCTCTTTGTATTCACACTGCCCTTGCCTTTGAGTGAGGACTCAGCTCTCTTGCCAGTTCACGTTAACATTTTTGTTGTCCGAGTCCTCTTTCTATTACATAGTTCATGACAATCATACCATTTAGGAAGCTAGTAGATAATTATAATCCAAACATAATATTAACACGTAAATATTACTTGTAACAGGATAAATAGCAGAAGAATAACTGCAGATTGAATAATGCTTAAAAAGTATACTCAATGTAGGCTACTGACCCTTTATAAAAGCCCCCCTTTTTTCGATTTTCGCCTAAAATGACATACCCAAATCTAACTGCCTGTAGCTCAGGCCCTGAAGCAAGGATATGCATAATCTTGGTACCATTTAAAAGCGAACACTTTGAAGTTTGTGGAAATGTGAATTGAATGTAGGAGAATATAATACAATAGATCTGGTAGAAGAAAATACAAAGAAAAACAACAATTTTTTTTTCTATAACCATCTTTGAAATGCAACAACGGTCCCAGTTCTAGCCGTCACTCTGGTTGTAGTTCCGATGGTGTCGACAAGATGGCGTCGACAAGATGGCAGCAGTGTATGTGCAACGTTTCAGACGGATAACTTGAGTATGAGCGAACTGCACGACAGTTAGTGCGATGTCACCCAGGTACATTTGCGCAAATCGTGAAGGAGACATTTGCATTCATATTACATTTTTCTGCAAGAATATCATCAAATCTGTGTACTTGGACTGATTCAGCTTTTCCAGTATTAGTAGCCATATTATAAGTTCAACATTTGCAAAACAACCAGTTTTCATAACTTCATAACTTTGAATGTTCTTTAAATTTTTGTCCAAAAGGGAAAGGCATGCTGTCGCACAAGGTTAGTAGCTACATTTTACGACAGATACAGGGTTTCCGGATACTCCGGTAAAGCCCCGCTCATTGGCTATCTAGCTAGCTTTGTTTGACCCCGATTGGTGCTTATTTGACAAAGTTAGTCATTCAAGTGAAGACCGCCCGCGTCATTGGCGTGCCATGAAGGCATCGCTCTCTGACCTAATATGGTGTTCTATAGGATATACTACACCCCTAATGATAGTCTGGTTACGTTCTAGGATCTCTGAGGAATACATACAAATGTGATTTGACTTGTTGAAACAACGTTTAGGGTTACATTTTCACAGATTCCCTTCTTTGCAAATGGAACGAGTGGAAATACAAAATTAATCGTGCATGCTTTATGGACCCTTTTAAGATATGAAAAAGGATTTTATCTAACAAAACGACACTTCATGTTATCTCCGGGAACCTTTGGATGATAAAACCAGAGCAAGATTTCAGAATGTAAGTACACATTTCACCTTCAGAGGTGAATTTATCAAACCAATCGCAGTGAAAACAGTGTTTTGTTGTTAGGAGCTCTCAAACAATAGCATGGAATTTTTTCGCAGCAATAAATTCTGTAAATTGGACAGTGCTGTTATATTAACAAGAATTTAAGCTTTCAGCTGATATATGACACATATATGTACCGACATTTGTTGTTTCTCTAAAATCTGCATGCAGCGCCATGTGTTATGATCGATTTACAACTGTAACTGTCCCGTTGACGGGACGCCTATCCCTACGAAGTCTATTAGAGCTTGCATTGATTTTGTACCCTATGATGTGATTCTCACCAAATATGTTGGCATTTTCTCACATTATTCAAACCCCACAATCAAAACAATTAAGCTCTTTCGTAGCCTATAGATCACGTCACAAACAAATCATTTAAACGTGTCAGTACAAAACCTTTGGGGAATTTCCATGTATCCTTGACAATCTCTACTCAATGATCAAAAACAGCACGTTTTTTTTATGCGAACCTGCCTGTGCATCTTCTCTCATTTGTCGCACCATTGCTAAGGATTATGGGCAAGGGAACAGTGTTGCAGTAGCCTAGTGTGTGGTACTGGAATAATGACAAGCGATCCTGGAGCGCTTTGTGTTCACATTGCACTAAAAAAGGGAATCGGACCGTGGACTTCAAGCAAACCGAACTCAGTCCACCTCTCGGGAAGGTCTCAGTTCGGTTTGCATCGGGAGCTATTTTGAGGAGTCTGAGTTCTTTTCCAGTGTTCACACTGCACAAAAAAATTAAGCGAACCGCACTAAGGGTTTTGACTGTCCTCTCAGATCAGAGAGGGGAGTTGTCTATGGAGATGTTTACAGGCATGCTCATTGGAACCCCCCTAAACCCCCTGTGTGACAGCGTTTGATTGACTCTCCGTCAGGAAGCAGGAAAACCATGTGTCGTCGTCCTCCATTTACAGTTCCCATCTTCTACCACAACAGTCCCTCCATGGGTGGCACGACGCATTTGTCTAAAGCGTTATCTGGCTCCATAAGTGGCTCAATCCAGGAGACGGTGCAAATAGTCATTATTTTGACTGTGTTTTTTCATGTGCATTGAATCTGTATGAAGCTGCACCTCCAAACAATGATGCTCAATTGTTTGTAGCGAGAGGCCACATTAACTAGTGTTTGTCAATTGAGACAAACTTGCAGTTAATAGTGTCCATTGTGCTACTAGTGAAGTTCTCTTATACTTGAAATGCCAGTATTTCTTGCATAATGAGTGTATGGTCATTGAAATATGATAATAATAGGTTTTTATTGACACATGGAAATAAGAATATGTAACACTTGGGATTGAAATTGCTATTATACCTGTGAAGTAACACTGTAGTATTAACACATTGTAATTGCATTTTTGTTATAACACAAGAGGAACAGTGACTGCAACTTATCCATTTGCATAACTAAAGTTACTTTAGTTTATGTTGCGGTACGGGTCAAAAAACACTAGCATAACATTTGATAATAGAAATGCAATGATTGACTGGTGTTTGTAATATTTTGCATTACAAATTCAAGCCTCTTTATGCTCCCTTCAGTTGTTAAAGTAAATTCATTAAAATTCTATTTCTTTATGTGATTAAGGTTTAATTTTCTGACTTTAAATTGCCTGCTTGAAACTAATGGTGTTGCAGCAGGTGTTCTTAGAGAATCTGTTCAACTGTTGAATGTGTTTTGGGACCATGGCAGGATGGTCCCAGAACCAGGGGACCACGTTGGAAACAAGTGAATTTCATGTTATCCCCAGGGTAATACTCTGTGCATCTTTTTCCCTCAGAAAATCAAATCAATCATTTAGAATTTCAAACTGTAATCCTGAACCCTTTCCTCTATTGTTCATAAACCAGTGACAAACTGTCTAATGGTTTGATATAGTTTCCTTTCACCTAAGATGGTGTCATCAACAGCCAAAGGTTTTGACACCAAAGCAGCAGTTGGCTAGCGTTTACTGTGACTTGTTTTCCGTAGAGTGGGAAATATTTTTTTCTGGGTGGCTAGCCTGGGTTGTAAGGGGTGGCTAGGCTTGTGGGGTGGTAAGGGGAAGCCTTGGGTGTGTCTGTGCTGCTGTAGGCCATGTTATCTGCGTGTAAAACCTTCCTCTCTGCACAGACCAGGCTGCTACTCACTTCCTGCTGACATCAAGTGAAGGTCTGGAGAGATCACACAGAGTAAACTGCATGGCCCACTACCTCACTCTCAATTAGCAGGGCTACCTTTCAATTGGTGTGTGTCTGTGTGTGTGTTCCCTGCCCAGCTTCCTCACCCAGGTTTTTGCTGACTCTGGGCATCTGCAACAAATAAAATAATCAATCATGTCCTTTAGGGCAGCAGCTGCACTGGATGTAATTGTTCCTTTTCTGCCATTAACGTTGATTTAGTTTTCCTTGTAGTGGGTGGAGTTTTTCTTGCTGCCTAGTTTCCTTCAGCATTACTGTCAAGCTTATGTCCTTCCTAGCCAGCCAGCCAGCCAAGCACATCCCTCTCCCAATGATCCTCCGTTGTTAGGCGGAAACCATATGGTTGGCTCCCTGATCCTATTTCAAAGGGTTTACCTTGGGGGTGGCGTGCGTGTTTGTGTGTAGCTGGCTGAGAGGGCTGCTCTCTGCTAATGACCCAGACTTGCCCTTCTGCCCCTGGCTGTACTGAGCCTCTGCTGCAGCAGCATCTTCACCGTATAGGACCTAGGCTGACTAAGCCCCCTTCGTCCTTCCTAGCTAAAGAGCAGGACTGACCCCGGGGGCACATACAGCTTTGTAACTCCAACACAATACCATGCAGTACAGTTAATGGGGGCTCTTACTCCTACAGGACCAAGAGCCTCTTCTGTGTTAGAGAGCAGATAAAGAAGGCAGGAGAAGCCAGGCTGAATGTACTGTGCTGTGTGTGTAGCAGTACACTAGCTGAATGTACTGTGCTGTGTGTGTAGCAGTACACTAGCGGAATGTACTGTGCTGTGTGTGTAGCAGTACACTAGCTGAGTGTATTGTGCTGTGTGTGTAGCAGTACACTAGATGAGTGTACTGTGCTGTGTGTGTAGCAGTACACTAGATGAATGAACTGTGCTGTGTGTGTAGCAGTACACTAGGTGAGTGTACTGTGCTGTGTGTGTAGCAGTACACTAGCTGAGTGTACTGTGCTGTGTGTGTAGCAGTACACTAGCTGAGTGTACTGTGCTGTGTGTGTAGCAATACACTAGGTGAATGTACTGTGCTGTGTGTGTGTAGCAGTACACTAGCTGAATGTACTGTGCTGTGTGTGTAGCAGTACACTAGCTGAATGTACTGTGCTGTGTGTGTGTGTGTGTGTGTGTGTGTGTGTAGCAGTACACTAGCTGAATGTACTGTGCTGTGTGTGTAGCAGTACACTAGATGAATGAACTGTGCTGTGTGTGTAGCAGTACACTAGATGAATGTACTGTGCTGTGTGTGTGTGTGTGTGTGTGTGTGTAGCAGTACACTAGCTGAATGTACTGTGCTGTGTGTGTAGCAGTACACTAGATGAATGAACTGTGCTGTGTGTGTAGCAGTACACTAGGTGAATGTACTGTGCTGTGTGTGTAGCAGTACACTAGGTGAATGTACTGTGCTGTGTGTGTAGCAGTACACTAGCTGAATGTACTGTGCTGTGTGTGTAGCAGTACACTAGATGAATGAACTGTGCTGTGTGTGTAGCAGTACACTAGGTGAATGTACTGTGCTGTGTGTGTAGCAGTACACTAGCTGAATGTACTGTGCTGTGTGTGTAGCAGTACACTAGGTGAATGTACTGTGCTGTGTGTGTAGCAGTACACTAGATGAATGTACTGTGCTGTGTGTGTAGCAGTACACTAGATGAATGAACTGTGCTGTGTGTGTAGCAGTACACTAGCTGAATGTACTGTGCTGTGTGTGTAGCAGTACACTAGCTGAATGTACTGTGCTGTGTGTGTAGCAGTACACTAGATGAATGTACTGTGCTGTGTGTGTAGCAGTACACTAGGTGAATGTGCTGTGTGTGTAGCAGTACACTAGGTGAATGTACTGTGCTGTGTGTGTAGCAGTAGACTAGGTGAATGTACTGTGCTGTGTGTGTAGCAGTACACTAGCTGAATGAACTGTGCTGTGTGTGTAGCAGTACACTAGGTGAATGTACTGTGCTGTGTGTGTAGCAGTACACTAGGTGAATGTACTGTGCTGTGTGTGTAGCAGTACACTAGATGAATGTACTGTGCTGTGTGTGTAGCAGTACACTAGGTGAATGTACTGTGCTGTGTGTGTAGCAGTACACTAGGTGAATGTACTGTGCTGTGTGTGTAGCAGTACACTAGCTGAATATACTGTGCTGTGTGTGTGTGTGTGTGTGTGTGTGTGTAGCAGTACACTAGGTGAATGTACTGTGCTGTGTGTGTAGCAGTACACTAGGTGAATGTACTGTGCTGTGTGTGTAGCAGTACACTAGATGAATGTACTGTGCTGTGTGTGTAGCAATACACTAGGTGAATGTACTGTGCTGTGTGTGTAGCAGTACACTAGATGAATGTACTGTGCTGTGTGTGTAGCAGTACACTAGCTGAATGTACTGTGCTGTGTGTGTAGCAGTACACTAGGTGAATGTACTGTGCTGTGTGTGTAGCAGTACACTAGCTGAATGTACTGTGCTGTGTGTGTAGCAGTACACTAGATGAATGTACTGTGCTGTGTGTGTAGCAGTACACTAGCTGAATGTACTGTGCTGTGTGTGTAGCAGTACACTAGATGAATGTACTGTGCTGTGTGTGTAGCAGTACACTAGCTGAATGAACTGTGCTGTGTGTGTAGCAGTACACTAGGTGAATGTACTGTGCTGTGTGTGTAGCAGTACACTAGCTGAATGTACTGTGCTGTGTGTGTAGCAGTACACTAGGTGAATGTACTGTGCTGTGTGTGTA
This sequence comes from Oncorhynchus mykiss, assembly GCF_013265735.2. Taxonomy (NCBI): domain Eukaryota; kingdom Metazoa; phylum Chordata; class Actinopteri; order Salmoniformes; family Salmonidae; genus Oncorhynchus; species Oncorhynchus mykiss. The sequence goes on along the minus strand of NC_048591.1, from coordinate 28,635,576 downwards.
GCAGTACACTAGGTGAATGTACTGTGCTGTGTGTGTAGCAGTACACTAGATGAATGTACTGTGCTGTGTGTGTAGCAGTACACTAGATGAATGAACTGTGCTGTGTGTGTAGCAGTACACTAGGTGAATGTACTGTGCTGTGTGTGTAGCAGTACACTAGGTGAATGTACTGTGCTGTGTGTGTAGCAGTACACTAGCTGAATGTACTGTGCTGTGTGTGTAGCAGTACACTAGATGAATGAACTGTGCTGTGTGTGTAGCAGTACACTAGGTGAATGTACTGTGCTGTGTGTGTAGCAGTACACTAGATGAATGTACTGTGCTGTGTGTGTAGCAGTACACTAGATGAATGTACTGTGCTGTGTGTGTAGCAGTACACTAGATGAATGTACTGTGCTGTGTGTGTAGCAGTACACTAGCTGAATATACTGTGCTGTGTGTGTGTGTAGCAGTACACTAGATGAATGAACTGTGCTGTGTGTGTAGCAGTACACTAGGTGAATGTACTGTGCTGTGTGTGTAGCAGTACACTAGCTGAATGTACTGTGCTGTGTGTGTAGCAGTACACTAGGTGAATGTACTGTGCTGTGTGTGTAGCAGTACACTAGATGAATGTACTGTGCTGTGTGTGTAGCAGTACACTAGGTGAATGTACTGTGCTGTGTGTGTAGCAGTACACTAGATGAATGTACTGTGCTGTGTGTGTAGCAGTACACTAGATGAATGTACTGTGCTGTGTGTGTAGCAGTACACTAGCTGAATGTACTGTGCTGTGTGTGTAGCAGTACACTAGGTGAATGTACTGTGCTGTGTGTGTAGCAGTACACTAGCTGAGTGTACTGTGCTGTGTGTGTAGCAGTACACTAGATGAATGTACTGTGCTGTGTGTGTGTGTAGCAGTACACTAGGTGAATGTACTGTGCTGTGTGTGTAGCAGTACACTAGCTGAATATACTGTGCTGTGTGTGTGTGTAGCAGTACACTAGATGAATGAACTGTGCTGTGTGTGTAGCAGTACACTAGGTGAATGTACTGTGCTGTGTGTGTAGCAGTACACTAGATGAATGTACTGTGCTGTGTGTGTAGCAGTACACTAGATGAATGTACTGTGCTGTGTGTGTAGCAGTACACTAGCTGAATGTACTGTGCTGTGTGTAGCAGTACACTAGGTGAATGTACTGTGCTGTGTGTGTAGCAGTACACTAGCTGAGTGTACTGTGCTGTGTGTGTAGCAGTACACTAGATGAATGAACTGTGCTGTGTGTGTAGCAGTACACTAGGTGAATGTACTGTGCTGTGTGTGTAGCAGTACACTAGCTGAATATACTGTGCTGTGTGTGTGTGTGTGTGTGTGTGTGTAGCAGTACACTAGCTGAATGTACTGTGCTGTGTGTGTAGCAGTACACTAGGTGAATGTACTGTGCTGTGTGTGTAGCAGTAGACTAACAGAACAGAGGGAAGAGGCAGGCACCCAAACCTTTGGGTTGTGTCTACAGGGAACTGTAGTGTCTGTTGTGTTTTCTTCCCCTCTCGTCTCATGTACTTTGAAGAGAGATTAAGAGAGATTAAATAAAATATTTGATTTCTGTTGGAAGAGAAAATAAGCAGATATAGAGAATCATTGACTTTACAGACACACACACACACACACACACACACACACACTTTGCAGCATACAGGCAGAACAGCATTCCACTGTGTCTGTGTTTTTGACTGTGTGAGCCAGGAGGGACACAAAATAGTTGTGCTCTAAACCATTATCTGCCATCATTCCCCTGGGCCTCCACTGTCTACGGCTGATCGATCCTGACATAGCTGCTGTGATGCGCTGCGTGTGTTAACGTGTGTGTTAAAGTGTGTGTTAAAGTGTGTGTTAACGTGTGTGTTAACGTGTGTGCGCTGGTATCTGCATTTATTATTCTGTGATTCAATATTTGTGTGTCAGTGTGTGTGACTGTATAAGTAAAGTGTGTGTAATTGTGTTCAATATTGTGTGTGTGTGTGTGTGTGTGGCCCCGGTTATTTAGTATTGCTTGCCTGTGGGGGTTTGCTAATATTAGTCTGTACAATCATTAACATTTCTAATGAACACAATTCCATTATTGTTGAGATGAATGAGGGGATGATGTCACAGGCTTTTGATTTATTAGATGAGCGGGGCAACGGTGGGAGAACGGCAACAAAAACATGATTGAGTTTAGCTCACAGTCCTCTCACTTGAACATCTAATACAATTAGAGTCCATTTCAAGCCTCTCAAATTCAAGTGGCTTCTTTGGGACTGTGATAGCATGAAGACATCAATTTGTCAACGGAAATGAACTGACCTTGTTTAACACTCAGCAAATGGGAACCCAATGTGGCATAAGATGGCTGTCATATGTAATGCAAGGGGCATGGTGCTTTAAATCAATCTTCATCCAATCAACCTGGATCCAATAACTGAAAAGAGCCAGGGACCCAATCAACTGGTCAATAGATGAAACCCAGCTAACATTTATAACATGCCGCTTGTCCAAGGGAAAATAAATACCTTGAGACTGGTGTTCAAACATGTTTGTCATGAATATGGGTCATAGGTGTTGTGAGGGGAAGTCCAGTAACAAGCAGAGAGACACTGTAGAATCTACAGTGTAGATGTTGATCTAGCTGTCCATCAGAACAGCTGTCAGTATAGTTGTCCCAGCTTTGGGGAAAACAGGACATCCAATCAGTTATTTTCGGTTTTGAAACTGCGCTTGACTTCACCCCCTAACAATGTTCCCTAAAAAATGTATTGGCCTTGTGAGAGGAAACATTCTTTTGAGAGGATTCTGTGCAACTTCCAGCGTGCATTATTAACTGTGAACACTAAGGCTGTACCCAGTTTAAGTTACAGTTTCAGACAGTGGCCAATAGGCTATTGTGGCTATTTAAGCATAATGTAGGCCTATCAGAGTGACCTATCAACAAAACTAATGAAGCAAATGACATAACATTTCCACATGGATATGGCTGTTGACTATGATATCGCCTACAATAGCCAATATATGGTGTTCAATGTAGGCCTACATTCCATTTTTAACCCATAAGAGTCTAAGCCCAGTCTAAGCTGGGGAATTGTTTTAAGAAGGTCATACCAAGTATCATTTACCTACTTGATTTGGAATTTTAAGATCACTAGAAATATCCAGAAAATATACAGTACCAGTCAAAAGTTTGGACACACCTACTCATTCAAGGCTTTTCTTAATTTGTACTATTTTCTACATTGCAGAATAATAGTGAAGACATCAACGCTATGAAATAGCGAATATCGAATCATGTAGTAACCAAAAAAGTGTTAAACAAATCAAAATCTATTTATATTTTAGATTCTTCAAAGTAGCCACCACACTCTTGGCATTCTCTCAACCAGCTTCATGAGGTAGTCACCTGTAATGCATTTAAATTAACAGGTGTGGCTTGATAAAAGTTAATTTGTGGAATTTATTTCCTTCTTAATGTGTTTGAACCAATCAGTTGTGTTGTGACAAGGTATACAGAAGGGGTGGTATATTTAGTAAAATACCAAGTCCATATTATGGCAAGAACAGCTCAAATTTGCAAAGAGAAACAACAGTCCATCATTACTTTTAAGTCGTGAAGGTCAGTCAATGCAGAACATTTCAAGAACTTTTAAAGTTTCTTTAAGTGCAGCCACAAAAACCATCAAGCACTATGATGAAACTGGCTCTCATAAGGACCACCACAGGAAAGGAAGACCCGAAGTTACCTCTGCTGCAGAGGATAAGTTCATTAGAGTTACCAGTCTCAGAAATGCTTCAGAGTTCAAGTAACATATCTCAACATCAACTGTTCAGAGGAGACTGCGTGAATCAGGCCTTCATGGTCTATTTGCTGCAAAGAAACCACTACTAAAGGACACCAATAATAAGAAGAGACTTGCTTGGGCCAAGAAACACGAGCAATGGACATTAGACCGGTGGAAATCTGTCCTTTGGTCTGAAGAGTCCATATTTGAAATGTTAGACTCCAACTGCTGTGTCTTTGTGAGACGGAGAGTAGGTGAATGGATTATCTCTGCATGTTTAGAGGGAACACTGCTCCCTAGTAACGGTGGAAGATTCATATGTATGAAAACCCATTAAGAACCAGTCAGTTGTATAATTACCTCTCACGGTGATAACTGAACTATTTAATGAGAGAGATTTTTGTTCAGCTGATATTTACAGCACATGCTGTATCAACTGTACCACGTCCACTTGCAATCTCCCCGCGCCTTCTTTTTCCTCCATGCCTGCTAGGCTAGCCCAGGCCAGAGCAGCCATGTATCCTCACTGATAGAGGCAGAGCCAATATGAATTAGGCAGGGGATTGGAGGCCTTTTATAATATAAAAGTCTGGATGCCATCAACTACCCCTGATCTTCTGCCCCTGAGCAAGGCAGTTTCCTGGGCAACAAAGACTTGGATGTCAATTAAGGCAGCCCCCTGCACCTCTATGATTCAGAGGGTTGAAGGCATTCAGTCGAAGGCATTCAGTTGTACAACTGACTAGGTATCCCCCTTTCCCCATCTCCAACACTCTAGTGCTGCTAACATGCTCAAACAACCACCATAAATCTTAAAGGCTACTGCTTGGAACACAGTAATGAAGTTCTCTACGAGGCTTGACAGACACAGACCAATTCTTCTACTGACCAAACACACAAGCATGCACACACACACACATATGCTCACAGCTCTTCCTGGAATAGGGCTGTAATATGATGCTATTGCCAGTAAGACATTTTGCCTTTCAACTCTTGAAGGGAATATAATGGTATGTCTGTGTGAAGTTTTTACATGACATAAGTCCATAATGGAGAAGAATAACATCAAATCAAATCAAATGTATTTATATAGCCCTTCGTACATCAGCTGATATCTCAAAGTGCTGTACAGAAACCCAGCCTAAAACCCCAAACAGCAAGCAATGCAGGTGTATAAGCACGGTGGCTAGGAAAAACTCCCTAGAAAGGCCAAAACCTAGGAAGAAACCTAGAGAGGAACCAGGCTATGTGGGGTGGCCAGTCCTCTTCTGGCTGTGCCGGGTGGAGATTATAACAGAACATGGCCAAGATGTTCAAATGTTCATAAATGACCAGCATGGTCCAATAATAATAAGGCAGAACAGTTGAAACTGGAGCAGCAGCACGGCCAGGTGGACTGGGGACAGCAAGGAGTCATCATGTCAGGTAGTTCTGAGGCATGGTCCTAGGGCTCAGGTCCTCCGAGAGAGAGAGAGAGAGAGAGAGAGAGAGAGAGAGAGAGAGAGAGAGAGAAAGAGAGAATTAGAGAGAGCATACTTAAATTCACACAGGACACTGAATAGAACAGGAGAAGTGCTCCAGATATAACAAACTGACCCTAGCCCCCGACACATTAACTACTGCAGCATAAATACTGGAGGCTGAGACAGGAGGGGTCAGGAGACACTGTGGCCCCATCAGAGGACACCCCCGGACAGGGCCAAACATGTATGTAGGTTTGGAGGCATGTTCCTGCTACCGAACATCCAAACTCCATTCCATCTCATATAGCACAAGTGAACAGCAAACCTGGTTTCAAAAAACAAATAAAGGAACAACTCCCGATACAACGCCTCTCCCCCATGTGACCTACTTGTTGTGTGTATGTACTGACATGTACGTGGAACTGATAGATGCACACACACTACATGTTACTGTTTTTAAATGTATGTAAATTGTAAAGTCTTTTGTCTGTAAATTATTTTTTGTTATGTGTTGGACCCCAGTAAGACTAGCTGTCAACATTGTCATCGGCTAATGGGGATCCTAATAAATCAAATGTTATGATGGATAGGTTTTGGGGTTGTTTATTTGATGTTTAGGTTGAACCTTCTACGATATATAGTCCTTAGCTAATCCTGGGACAGAAAGCCTCCATAGGATTTATTCTCCCTGTTATTATTTCAAATCACACAGGTTTTAGTGTCTCACTGTTCCTGATGAGATAAAAAAAAAAAAAGACTACATGATACAAATGGGAATGACAAAAAAATAATCAAGACGCTCTCTTTCTCACCACAGACATTCACATCATCTTCCTATTCTCTTGCTGTCACCAAATGTATCCTCCTAATCTGATTCTCTAGCGAGATTAGATCGGAGAAAGTGTGTGCTGTGGTCCCTGTCTCTCTTTCTTAAAACCTTGTCGCGGCTATGTCACTTTGTCGCGGCTATGTCACCTTGTCGCGGCTATGTCACCTTGCGCGGCTATGTCACCTTGTCGCGGCTATGTCACCTTGTCGCGGCTATGTTACTTTTCATCCTCCATGTTCTTCTATGCCCTAGGCATGTTGGAACTGCTGCCGTTGTGCGTCTGTGACTCTAATTACACTTTTTAATTAAAGAATAACGAGGTCGTTGACACATCTGCAGTGCTTTGAAACAAGCAGAGGGACTACTATGCTCGCTGACACCATATTGTCTCTAAAGCCCTGTTTGAACAGCCGTAGGTTGTCTGACTCTAACACATGCATGGGTGCGTGTGAGCAGGACCATTCATTTTCTCTGGTGTGTTGAACCTGTTTAAGGGCTTACTATTATGTCTGTTATTACTGTTTCTGCCATTTTAGTCTTGATGTGTTCTTCCCCCATAGAGTTTTAAAAACTATTGTGATGTGAACCCGATGGGATATGTTGTACATTAAACTACTACATTCTACAATCCAGAAAGAGAATTGAAACCCAAGCTAAACTATGAAAAAGCCATCTCATAGCTGTTAAGAACTTTGAAGTAGTGCTCCTCAATAAATATCTGTTTCACACAGGTACTTTAGGGCAAATGTGAATGAAGTGTTAGAGCCCTGCTTCTCCAGTGAAGCAAATGAGATTCAGTTAGCAGGCTAAGAACGGCTGGCCATAATGTGGAGTCTCTCTCTGGTGCCATCCCTGCAGCACTCTTCTGTGCGGAACTCTTCTTCATTAGTCAGCTAATTGTTGGAGAGGTTGCTAACGGCTACAGCAGATGCTGCTGTTTGCAGCATAAGAACTGTTTCTGGGTATTCCGATTGTAGGAGGTTATTCACTCGTGACAGACTAGCTGGCCAAAGCTAGCCAGCTTTGGTTCTGGGTTCCCAGATTAATAAGAGGCACATGTGGAAGTGTGTCATGTGAAAGAAAAGGGCCTAACACGCTGTCCCCTTCACCCCTCTCTCAGCTGCCATTTCTGAGAGGGCTTTGATTCCTTATGCAAGCATATGCTAATTCTTCCCCAAACTATTGTTGTGTATAAAAATGTTTATTTTTATATGTATATGGATGTGTAGTTTACTGTGTACATTGTATGTTAATATGTATTGTTGTGCAAAACAGGGCTCATCTGGAAAAGAGACTTTGGTCTCAGCATTGACTAACTGTAAATAAATAAATAAATACAATTAATTTAACCAGATTCCTGTGCTGAGGTTTGAGCTTTTAAACATAAAAAATCCGTTCTTCTAATTAGGCTTGTGAGGAATCCAGATTGGCATACATTCATACTGACCTTGTGCCATCCCAGTATATTGTAATACTGGCACTGAAGGAGCGTTATTCTCAAACCCCACCGAGACTCTGTAATCCGAAGGTTAGCAATGCTAACAAGTACATGTAAAATCCCATAACAAATGCCAGATAAATGCTATTGAGCACATTGTGAACATTTTATACAGTCTCTGATATAAACTACAGTGCCTTGCGAAAGTATTCGGCCCCCTTGAACTTTGCGACCTTTTGCCACATTTCAGGCTTCAAACATAAAGACATAAAACTCTATTTTTTTGTGAAGAATCAACAACAAGTGGGACACAATCATGAAGTGGAACGACATTTATTGGATATTTAAAACTTTTTTAACAAATCAAAAACTGAAAAATTGGGCGTGCAAAATTATTCAGCCCCCTTAAGTTAATACTTTGTAGCGCCACCTTTTGCTGCGATTACAGCTGTAAGTCGCTTGGGGTATGTCTCTATCAGTTTTGCACATCGAGAGACTGACATTTTTTTCCCATTCCTCCTTGCAAAACAGCTTGAGCTCAGTGAGGTTGGATGGAGAGCATTTGTGAACAGCAGTTTTCAGTTCTTTCCACAGATTCTCGATTGGATTCAGGTCTGGACTTTGACTTGGCCATTCTAACACCTGGATATGTTTATTTTTGAACCATTCCATTGTAGATTTTGCTTTATGTTTTGGATCATTGTCTTGTTGGAAGACAAATCTCCGTCCCAGTCTCAGGTCTTTTGCAGACTCCATCAGGTTTTCTTCCAGAATGGTCCTGTATTTGGCTCCATCCATCTTCCCATCAATTTTAACCATCTTCCCTGTCCCTGCTGAAGAAAAGCAGGCCCAAACCATGATGCTGCCACCACCATGTTTGACAGTGGGGATGGTGTGTTCAGCTGTGTTGCTTTTACGCCAAACATAATGTTTTGCATTGTTGCCAAAAAGTTCAATTTTGGTTTCATCTGACCAGAGCACCTTCTTCCACATGTTTGGTGTGTCTCCCAGGTGGCTTGTGGCAAACTTTAAACAACACTTTTTATGGATATCTTTAAGAAATGGCTTTCTTCTTGCCACTCTTCCATAAAGGCCAGATTTGTGCAATATACGACTGATTGTTGTCCTATGGACAGAGTCTCCCACCTCAGCTGTAGATCTCTGCAGTTCATCCAGAGTGATCATGGGCCTCTTGGCTGCATCTCTGATCAGTCTTCTCCTTGTATGAGCTGAAAGTTTAGAGGGACGGCCAGGTCTTGGTAGATTTGCAGTGGTCTGATACTCCTTCCATTTCAATATTATCGCTTGCACAGTGCTCCTTGTGATGTTTAAAGCTTGGGAAATCTTTTTGTATCCAAATCCGGCTTTAAACTTCTTCACAACAGTATCTCGGACCTGCCTGGTGTGTTCCTTGTTCTTCATGATGCTCTCTGCGCTTTTAACGGACCTCTGAGACTATCACAGTGCAGGTGCATTTATACGGAGACTTGATTACACACAGGTGGATTGTATTTATCATCATTAGTCATTTAGGTCAACATTGGATCATTCAGAGATCCTCACTGAACTTCTGGAGAGAGTTTGCTGCACTGAAAGTAAAGGGGCTGAATAATTTTGCACGCCCAATTTATCAGTTTTTGATTTGTTAAAAAAGTTTGAAATATCCAATAAATGTCGTTCCACTTCATGATTGTGTCCCACTTGTTGTTGATTCTTCACAAAAAAATAGAGTTTTATGTCTTTATGTTTGAAGCCTGAAATGTGGCAAAAGGTCGCAAAGTTCAAGGGGGCCGAATACTTTCGCAAGGCACTGTATTAGCAGGACAGACATCCCCTGCTCATAAATTCATACAAGTAACTAGAAAATGCTGCTCACAGTTTGCTGCAATCACAAAACAAATATTAGACCACAAGGCTCTTGATCCAGGAGGGGATACTCTGCTGTTACCAAGATAAGCTTGATTTTGCAAGAAGCTAACCACTTAGCTAGATAACTATACTGAAAAAATCTAAACGCAACATGTAAAGTGTTGGTCCCATGTTTCATGAGCTGAAATAAAAGATCCCAGAAATGTTCCATACGCACAAAAAGCTTATTTCTCTAAAATGTTGTGCACAAATTTGTTTACATCCCTGTCAGTGAGTATTTCTCATTTGCAAAGATAAGCCATCCATCCACCTGACAGGTATAGCATATCAAGAAGCTGATTAAACAGCATGATCATTACACAGGTGCACCTTGTTTTGGGACAATAAAAGGACATTCTAAAATGTGTAGTTTTGTCACACAACACAATGCCACGGATATCTCAAGTTTTGAGGGAGTGTGCAGTTGACATGCTGACTGCAGGGATGTCCACCAGAACTGTTGCCAGATAATTTAATGTTCATTTCTATACCATAAGCCGCCTCAAACGTTGTTTTAGAGAATTAGGCAGTACTTCCAACCAGGCCTCAAAACCGCAGACCACGTGTAACCATGCCAGCCCAGGACAGTCACAATCGAGACCAGCCATCCATACAGCTGATGAAACTGAGGTGTATTTCTGTCTGTAATAAAGCCCTTTTATGGGGAAAAACTCATTCTGATTGGCTGGGCCTGGCTCCCCAATGCGTGGGCCAATGTCTTCCCAGGCCCATCCATGGCTGTGCCCCTGCCTAGTCATGTGAAATCCATAGATTAGGGCCTAATGAATTTATTTTAATTGACTGATTTCCTTATATGAACTGTACATCGGTGAAATCGTTACATGTTGTGTTTAAATTTTTGTTCAGTATATCTACTAAATTAGCAAACCAAATGCACAACTGCAGAATATTTAGAAATAATAATAATAATACAATCCCAACCAAAATCTGTGAGTTTATATGTTTTTTTGCATTGGATGCGTCTCAATCCACCACATCCGCCTATGTTCCACACCTGTGGTGAAAGGTGACAGAACTAAACTTGTATTTGTCAGACCGAGACATCCCAAAAATTGGTCTTCTCACAAAACCGTCTGTAGCGTCCAAACGGTTTGGCCCAAAACAATACAACCCTTCTATGGAAAGACAAGACTCTCACAAACATACTAGTGTTCTCCGTTGTGCTCTACGACCTCCACAGTCGTCTGAAGTAGGTACAGCCGATCTGCCAACTTCTGTCTGTAGTGTCCCAACTGTTTGTGCTACACACCTAATATGACCCGCAAATGTGAGACTCTCAACAAATACTATATTTTTCTTTTTTGGGATTCTTCAAGAGGTTTTAAAATTCAAAGTCAAATGGCTAAATGATCCTTCTTAAAAAAATTCCATATAGCTTTGTAGAACCCCCCCCCCCCCCTCCCCCCTCTCGTCTTAGACAGGGCTTAGACTCTGATGGGTTAATTAGGGAAATGAAAGAGGCCGGGAAAATGGCCAATGCCAGTGCCAGCATAGTGCTGCCTCTGTGTCCACTCAGGTTTCACTTTCAAAGGGGCAGCCTGCCTTTTGTGGTCCACCTCGCTGTCCCAGGGCTACAGCTAACAGACTCCCCCAGCTCTAGCCTTGTGTTTGGTTTATGTGTTGTTTCCTATCGTTTAGGCACATACTTTTTCTTACAGAGAAGGGGGTTGTTTCAAATAAGTAGTGACTGAACTGTTCCAGGCAAAGTTAGCAGTTGCTCTGTTCGGTTTGCTTGAATAGACAGGGGGTGCCATAGCTTATACCGTGTTGTTATGCTATCTGAGTGACTCAAACATAACTCAATCAATGCCATGATATTTTAGGATTGATCTTTTCTAAATACTTTTATATCTGGTTTTAGTCGTTTAAGTTTACACTGGGAACGTTTTACCATCCAGAATATTATTTTCAGAAATGTTTGTAATTTGGAGTGGCGGCAACGATTTAGCAGCATTGAACGCAAACTTTAATATAAATATGTCAGCAATCTAAGCTACTGCCTTTATCTGAGTTGTACATTAACAAACAGGCATTTGTTTTGTGGTCATTGTGGCTATTGTGGGACTAAACTTGCTTTTCTTCTCTATAACAAAGGTTGGGTCAAACTGTTTCTGCCTGCAGAGGACGACTCACACTGTGCTGTTCTCTGTGCTGGCATTATATAGTGTTAGTTGTTGTCACAGGTGCATGTTGAGTCACCCCCACTATTTTTCCATTAGCTGCTGGAGTCTGGTCATGAGGGCATTGACCTTTTACCCACCTGTGGGGTTTCTGCAACAGTCACCCTACCATGGCTAGTAACAAGTATATGGAAAATGACAGCGGGGGGGTGGGGATTATTGGGTATATGTATGTATGTATGTATGTATGAACATGGTTTTCATCATAATGATTAAACCATGCATCTGCTAGGTGGCATGTAAGCAAGGGGCAATGCTGACGCCCCACTGTTGACTAGTGAATTACTCAACACTTCTGCTTTTGATTAATGAGGAGAATGAAACCTCCCAATGTTTGAGTGTAATGTGGAGTTACTTCTGCCTGTTCTTCTGAGCTCACAGTACCGGGGTGGAACCAGATCCAGTGTGAGTGTGATTTGTAGCTGTGGGCTGCAGTGTGGACAGTGACAGGTCAGGTCAGGCCTAATGCTGGTTTATTCAGAGGGATGTTTACCTGTCCCTCCCTCCCAGCCAGGACACACACACAGCAACTATAGTAAAAGCATTCCTGTGTTTGTGAAGAGAGAGAGAGCTACAGTGGTTATGATGAGCATGCAGGCTGGGGGAGAGGCAGGCAGGCAGCTGCTGTCTGTGCTACTTGATGGTTGAGACAGAAACCACAAAATGTTGCTGCTGGGACTGCAGATCCTTCACTAGCAGCCTGAAACACACCATGTATTAATAATAAACAGATGAGATATCTTCTGCTTCTCCCTTCTGCCTCCCCTTTTTTTGGGGTCTAAAATATGCCTTCAAATGCATTATCGATGGCGTTAACTTCGCGGTGGAAAATAAGGCTTGTTGCTGTCACGAAATTGACCAGGTCGCTGTGTGATCTCATTTGGTGTGAAGCAAGAAATATCATGATTATTGACATTTCAAACATGCCTTTGTTTGATTCATCTGAATATGACACTGTTGTTGTTTAAGTGATAATGCCCGAGAAGCCGGTGTTTGGAGGATATATTGGCACGTGTATTGTTAGGCCCGAGACAAAGTTGGAAAAACATGTGAGATAATGTCTAGATGCTTTTTATAGTGGCTGGCTGGGCTGATGAGACAGTGGATTGTGCAGTCAGATGGAACAGAGTAAATGGGCATTTTAACATCATAGATTTAGCCTGTGGCAACTTGTGGAATAGACACCAGCTGGAATGCGGTTTTAACCAATCAGCATTCAGGATTAGACCCACCTGTTGTTTAATGAAATGTAACGATGGGACAGGATGAACTGTGGCCCATTTGCAAGTACGTTCCCTGTAAAGTTGATGCTTGAAACAGCAAGCTGGCATTAAAACATATATCTCAAAATATATTTTAAACAGGAAACAGAGGAGTCTACTGATGTACTGGTTACTCCACTGAGGTGTGTATAGGTTATTCCACTGAGGTGTACAGGTTATTCCACTGAGGTGTACAGGTTATTCCACTGTTGTGTACAGGTTATTCCACTGAGATGTATAGGTTACTCCACTGAGGTGTGTATAGGTTATTCCACTGAGGTGTGTATAGGTTATTCCACTGAGGTGTGTATAGGTTACTCCACTGATGTGCGTATAGGTTACTCCACTGAGGTGTGTATAGGTTACTCCACTGAGGTGTGTATACGTTACTCCACTGAGGTGTGTATAGGTTACTCCATTGAGGCGTGTATAGGTTATTCCATTGAGGTATGTATATGTTATTCCACTGAGGTGTGTACAGGTTATTCCACTGAGGTGTGTATATGTTATTCCACTGAGGTGTGTATATGTTATTCCACTGAGGTATGTATATGTTATTCCACTGAGGTGTGTACAGGTTACTCTACTGAGGTGTACAGGTTATTCCACTGAGGTGTGTATAGGTTATTCCACTGAGGCGTGTATAGGTTATTCCACTGAGGCGTGTATAGGTTATTCCACTGAGGTGTGTATGGGTTAATCCACTGAGGTGTGTACAGGTTACTGCACTGAGGTGTGTATAGGTTACTCCACTGAGGTGTGTATAGGTTACTCCACTGAGGTGTGTATAGGTTATTCCACTGAGGTGTGTATATGTTATTCCACTGAGGTGTGTACAGGTTATTCCACTGAGGTGTGTACAGGTTACTCCACTGAGGTGTGTACAGGTTACTCCACTGAGGTGTGTACAGGTTACTCCACTGAGGTGTGTACAGGTTACTCCACTGAGGTGTGTATATGTTATTCCACTGAGGTGTGTATAGGTTATTCCACTGAGGTGTGTGTATATGTTATTCCACTGAGGTGTACAGGTTACTACATGGAGGTTGGGATATTGCATTATCAAATGTATGCAGCACAAGACCCCATCGAAAACAAGATGGTATATTTAACCTCTCTGATCTCCCCATCCCGGATCCGGTATCAGGAATACAGACTCAAGCTCATTAACATAACGCAACGTTAACTATTCATGAAAATCGCAAATGAAATGAAATAAATATGCCATCTCTCAAGCTTAGCCTTTTGTAAACAACACTGTCATCTCAGATTTTCAAAATATGCTTCTCAACCATAGGAAAACAATAATTTGTGTAAAAGTAGCTAGCTAGCGTAGCATTTAGCGTTAGCATTAGCATTAGCATCCAGCACGCAACATTTCAACAAAAACATAAAAGCCTTCAAATAAAATCTTTTACCTTTGAAGAACTTCTGATGTTTTCAATGGGGATACTCTCAGTTAGATAGCAGATGCTCAGTTTTTTCCCAAAAGATTCTTTGTGTATTAGAAATAGCTCCGTTTTATACATCACATTTGGCTACCAAAAAAAAACGAAAATTCAGTCCTCAAAACGCGAACTTTTTTCCAAATTAACTCCATAATATCGACTGAAAACATGGCAAACGTTGTTTAGAATCAATCCTCAAGGTGTTTTTCACATATCTCTTCAATGATATATCGTTCATGGAAGCATGGTTTCTCCCCTCAATCAAATGGAAAAGTACAAGCAGCTGGCAATTGCGCACCGAATTCCACGCAGGACACGAGGCGGACACTTGGAAAATGTAGTCTCTTATGGTCAATCTTCCAATGATATGCCTACAAATACGTCACAATGCTGCTAGGGGGAACGACAGAAAGTGTAGGCTCATTCCTTGCGCAATCACAGCCATATAAGGAGACAATGGAAAACAGAGCTTCAGAAATTCTGCTAATTTCCTGGTTGACGCATCATCTTGGTTTCGCCTGTAGAATGAGTTCTGGGGCACTTACAGACAATATCTTTGCAGATTCTGAAACTTCAGAGTGTTTTCTTTCAAAAACTGTCAAGAATATGCATAGTCGAGCATCTTTTCGTGACAAAATATCGCGCTTAAAACGGGAACGTTTTTTATCCAAAAATGAAATAGCGCCCCTAGAGATCAAAGAGGTTAAAACATTCGTAGGTGTTGTCTTAAAAATTCAAATTATACATCATGTTATGCTCACTTTCGTGTGCGGTATTGAATTGGATTCTTGCATGATTTGGGCAGTGGATAGCAGGCAGCACAGCACACAGGTCTCAACCACACAATTTATTGTTCTGCCAGAGATGCAGACTGTTTCAGCAGCCATTGCCACTGAGTGGAGGCAGCTGTACATTGTATTTATGACAATATCAGGTAGGCCAGGCAGGTTTCAGCCCTGAGTTCCAATGGGGGTTCCCTTGGCTCTCATCTGAACTTGTCACTGTGTGTCAGTGCGTAGTCGGTCTATCCAAAAGAAAAATGTCATCAGGACCCCCCTCCCCCTTGAATTCCCCCCACGCCTCTCCGTACTCTTTCCCAGTGATTCCTTGATCTGCAAGTACCCTGTCGGCCCATATCAGAAGACTTGCTGCATGGCAGAAGGTTTGAATCAAACCACAATCGACGGATCCATTTTTCATTCCTGGCCATTCTGGAAGAAGGAAATAATGTGTGG